>NC_080548.1:26735320-26985320 GCF_028640845.1 Ahaetulla prasina | reverse complement strand
CCCTCCCTCCCTGACCCTCCTTCCTCCTTCCTCCTTCCTGCCTCCCTCCCTCCTCCCTTCACCCACCTTTCCCCTCCCTCCCTGTCCTTCCCTCCCTCCCTCCTTCCTTCCTTCCCTCCGTCCCTCCCCCCTTTCTTTCTTTCTTTCTTTCTTTCTTTCTTTCTTTCTTTCTTTCTTTCTTTCTTTCTTTCTTTCTTTCTTTCTTTCTTTCTTTCTTTTTCTCCAAATTTTTCCAGACTTGGTGATGTTATGAACATATCCCCAAAGTTCTTTCGCAACAATTTTTTGTGTGATGGTTGTTTTTTTTAAAAAATTGTTTCATTAATGAAGCCAAGCTTGAAACGGCATCGATTATGGTCAATTTTTTTCATCTAGTTAGACAGCTTCAGAGTTTGCTCAGTGGATTTTCTAGGAAAATCAGAAGATTTACCCATCCGGAGCAGCAGGTTTTAGGATAGGCAGATTACCCAAATGCATAAATTAAAAAAATTGATGGTAGCATGAATTTTCCTGTTCTTTGTGATCATAAAAACAACCAACAAGGAAATACAGTGTGGTACAAAAGAACATTAAAGAAGCTCAGCTGAATTATTGTGGGCACACCCTCCTTTGAAAAATGCTAAAGCCTAAATGATTGCCATATAAAATCCATTGGGTAAAATCCCTTGAGATGGCACCTAGGACAATTAAATATTTCTATGAAGACCTGTTGCTCTGAATAACAGGACTGAAAGTCTCCACTCAAACATATTATCCAGAGCTTAACGCTTCTGGTGTGGAGTGTGACTGTGCCATCTATACACCATGTCTTTCTTATGGTGGTATCAGTCTACTGATGGTTGGATGACTAGGAGATAGGACCTTCTCCACTTGCAAGGACAAACAGATCCTCAAGGTTTCCCCTCTTTTTTCCCTCTCTTGTGGCCTTCTGTTCATCTTCTGGCCATGAGTAGGAAGCCTCCTTAGATATTCCACAGTTAAAGTTGTCTTTTACTCTTTATTCCAATACCACCCAAGGTCAGCTTCAAGGTTGGCAGAATCTTTACCTGCTTTACCTTGGAGGGAAATCAAAGGACTGATAATAGGTGGGGGCTGAAGAAATTAGAGGAAGGATAGAGACAGGCACGTTTCATTCAGGGTGCATTTCTGTTGACATAAGGTTGGGTGGAAGTACTATTATTACTGAGTGGTTGAGAAATGCTCTTGGTGACTAATAGAGAAATGGATGGAGATAGTCCAAAGGCTGAAAGATCAGGAAATAGATAATTTATTCAGTTCTCTCTCTCTCTCACTTGGGTTTCAAATCAAGAGAGTAGCAAATGGATCCAACAATTATGAACTCAAAAGCTAAGTCTTAACAATACCCCCGTTTCTTGACCCTAACCCTAACCCACAACCAGCTGTTGCTGGATCCATTCAGGCAATTGATTGCATCTGAGAGTGGTCGATGTTAGATTCACTGGCAAGAAGTAATATGAACATTCACAAGTGTGAGCCACCCATAATCTAGGGCCAGGGTGTCCAACCTTGACAACTTTAAGACATGTGGACTTCAACTCTCAGCTGTCTTTCTGGGGACTATTGGGAGTTGAGGTTCACAAGTCTTAAAGTTGCCGATGTTGGACACCCCTATTCTAGGACAGGGGTTTGCAAACTTGGCTCTTTTAAGACTTGTGGACTTCAACTCTCAGCTGTCTTTCTGGGGACTATTGGGAGTTGAAGTCCACAAGTCTTAAAAAAGCCAAGTTTGTAGACCCCTGGTCTAGGACAATACTAGCAATGTTCAGACAGGTAGACATCAATAACCAGAATTCCTCAGCCAGCAGTGGAGATGAACTCCATTCGTTAAAGATGCTGAGACTGAGAAGCACTGGTCTAGATAAACAAGGTTTCCAAATTACAACAACAACAACAACAGCAACAAACCATATCTTTTCCCTTCCTAGATAAACCAGGTGATCTTTTTAGTTAAGTGATTGGGCCAAATTCCCAGAGAATGCAATGGACATTCTGACAAAATGGCTGCCACATGGAAGTTCACTCATTATTAAGATGAGGCAAATTTAAGCTGTTTGGGATGCTAGCAGCAGCTGTGAGAGGCAGCTTTACACAATATAATCATCTAGAGAAGAAGAAAACCCAGGAAAAGGTGCAAAAATATCCGATGACATTAGAAAGAATAAAAAAAAACACCTGAATTGCAAAAGACACCAATGGAATCTAAAATTTTCCACCAACTGCTGCATCAACCATGGATGATCCACGTTAAGAGTTCAAGAAAGAGAAACTAAACTGAATTTTGAATTTCATTTTATTTTTATTTATTTATTTATTTTGTCAAACGCAACAATATATATTAGTATAAACATGAAATAACCACACAAATTGAATACAACCAAAGGGAACATTAGGACAGGAATGGTAGGCACGCTGGTGCTCTTATGCACGCCCCTTACAGACCTCTTAGGAATGGGGTGAGGTTAATAGTAGACAGTCTTTGGTTAAAGCTTTGGGGATTTTGGGATGAGATCATGGAGTCAGGTAGTGCATTCCAGGCATTAACAACTCTGTTACTGAAGTCGTATTTTCTACAATCAAGATTGGAGCAGTTCACTTTAAGTTTGAATCTATTGTGCGCTCATGTATTGTTGTGGTTGAAGCTGAAGTAGTCTTCAACAGGAAGGACATTGTAGCAGATGATTTTATGAGTTATGCTCAGGTCATGCCGAAGGCGGGGTAGTTCTAAATTTTTCAATAAACCAGGGAGATAGCTGGCATACAAACTCCGAAAGGGGAGTGAAAAGAAAATAGTAGAGGAAAAACCATGAAGGCGACATGGTCATGACAGTCAGTGGCCTCATTAAAAAGTCTTTTTAAAAACATTGTTCCAACTTTTACAAGAAGCAGGAACCTGACATATAAAAAAACCCAGATGCTTATCTGCAAAGACAACATTGACCTAAACTTTCACAAGCTCAAGAGGCAACCGATGAATGATCCAGTAACTTCCTTTGAAATACCAGAAGCTATTTAAAAAAATAAAATACGAAAGCAGATAAAACACTGGGCCCAGATGGTCTCACAAGTGAATATTATAAATGTTTTCAAGACCCAGTCCTAAAGCCATTAAATGGTGTTACAGGAAGCAAAGATGCCTCAAACGTGGAAAGAAGCCAACATTGGGCTACTACCAAAGGAGGGTCAAAATATCCTGAGGATTAAAATTTCTAGAGGACCAATTTCATTGCTAAATAACGATTATACACTTTTTCCTGCAATATTGGCAAAAAGATGGAATAAGATCTTAGAATCATATATCCATGAAGATCAATCTGGCTTTTTTTACCAGAAAGATGGTTGAGAGCAGAGGTGGGCTGCTGGGGGTTCGGGAGAACCTCTAGCTAAGATTCTGTGCAGTTCGGAGAACCCCCAAATCCCACTCCTGGCTGGCCTTGCCCCGTCCCTCCCAGGAGTCCCTACACAGCCCGTTTTGGATGCAGGTAAGTGCAGAGCATGCGTGGAGGTTCGGGAAGGGTGAAAAACGGGCCTCCCAGAAGTTCGGGAAGGCTGGAAATGGGACTGTTTCCGGCCGCCGGAGCCTGGGGAGGCTGTTTTTGCTTTCCTGGAGGCTTAGGAAAAGCCTCCAGAGCCAGGGGAGGGCAAAAATACCCCGTCTGCAGTGGTTCAGGAGGCTGACTAAGCCACGCCCACCATGGCCATGCAAACCGGGCAGAGAACCCCTTGCAAAAAATGTTGAAGCCCACCCCTGGTTGAGAGACAATGTGAGAACTGTTTTGAATCTTACTGAGTCCTTAAAATACCATAATGAGAAACAAGTCGCTCTAATATCCCTGGAAGCAGAGAAAACCTTTACCACAATTTAAATTGGGTTTTTAATGTTCAAAGTCCTGGAAGATATGAATTTTGAGGAGAAATTCATTCAGCAATTTGTACTTGACAACAAGCCAAGGTTATTATTAATGGAGATTTAACTAAACCCTGTGAAATTCAAAAGACATGGATGCCCCTTATCCCCTTGGTTGTTTATATTAGCTCTGGTAGTTTTGAACTGGGATATTAGACTGAATGAGAAAATGACAGCATAAATATTAATAAGGAAGTTATATTTTTGCAAGACCCCACATTGATATAGAATACCTGATGAAGAAACTAATTGACTTTGTAGCTTCAGTGGGCTTGAAAAATAAATAAAAGGAAAACAGATTCTTGTTAAGAATATGATTTCTCAGGACTATGAAATATTGACAAAAAAGCTGGGCTCCAACGTGGAGAAAAAGAGGAAATATCTTATGATTAGCTTGTCAAATACTAATTCTAAATTGTTTCAAAATAATTTTGCACGTCTGTGGAATGATATCAAAAAAACACTTGTTAAGTTGGCACAAATTATAATTGTCTTTAGGGGGTAGAATCTCTGTAATTGATGAATGCTTTTACCAGGGGTGTTATTTTTATTTCAGACTTTACCAATATTTATAACCAACACTCTTTTTAAACAATAGCAAATGGATATTTCTAAATTCATATAGCAAGGGGGAAAAAATCCCAAGAATTACATTTATAAATTACTTCAAGATACTGAAGAGGAGGTTTGGGTCTACCAGATTTGAAATTGTACTTTGTTGCTTCTTGTTTGGTCTGGCTTAAAGAGTGGGCGACTCTCAAAAATAAAGGGTTTCTTGAACTAAAGAGCCATGAATTAAAATTGGATGGCACTCCTATTTATGGTATGATAAGGATAAAATAACCGTTAATTTTAATAACCACTTTGTTAGATGTGCCAATAGAAGGGTTTCAAATAAATATGAAATAAAGTTTCCTGAGAAGATACCTCTTTGGGTGTCACCTCATGAAGTTTTTTTTAAGAAAAGAAATGTTGGTGAGGCAAGACTGGTATAGTCAAATAATACTATTTAATCATGGTGAACCAGTGGGGGGATTCTACCGGTTCAGACCGGTTCAGGTGAACCGTTACCACCGACTTTCAGCCGGGAGTGAACCGGTTTGCTCCGATTTTGAAGTGGGCCTGCCCGCCCGCCCCTGTGTTATACTCACCTATATTTCTGTTTTCCGCAAAGCTGGCTGAGGAACTCTGGGAGTTGCAGTCCACAAGTCTTAAAGGGACCAAGGTTGGAGACCCCTGGTTTAGATAATTATCATTGAAAGAAAGGTTTAAGTTAGATTTTAAAAAGTTATGGACTTGACTTGGCAGAAAAATGAATTGGAAATTCTACTGTGTGACAATGATGAACACATTACTGCTTATAAACTGTTATTGAAATTGAATTTGGAGAATGAGTATGTGAAACACTGTTTGACCCAATGGGCAAAGCATTTTGGATGCAATCTAATATTTGAACAATGGGAAAACACACGGAAAAAGGGGTTTGAAATTTACATTAAATTATAATTTAAAAAGAAGTTTTTATAAAATGATGGACTGTTGGTATTTAACACCAGATAAATTGCCAAAAATGTATAAATGTATTTTAAATAGATGTTGGAAATGTAAATGAAAAGAAGGAACTTTTTATCATCTATGGTGGACCTGCGACAAAGAAAAGAAATATTGGAGTAGGATTCACACCTTAATACAGAAAATTCTGAAAGTGAATATAAAGATAAAACCAGAAACTTTTCTTTTAGATTTAATTTAATTTCTTTTAGATATATTCTGCTACCGAATACCTCTCACCGACCCGTGCGCTCTCATAGAGAGGGACTCCTCAGGGTGCCGTCAGCGAGGCAATGTCGTCTGGCGACACCCAGGGGAAGGGCCTTCTCTGTGGGGGCTCCCACCCTCTGGAACGAACTACCCCCAGGACTTCGTCAGCTTCCGGACCTTCGGACCTTCCGCCGCGAGCTTAAAACATACTTATTTAATTGCGCAGGACTGAGCTAGATTTTAATTTACGGTTTTTAAATTGGGTTTTATTTTCATATTTTTAATTTAGGCTTTTAGAATAAGTTTTTTAACTGTTTTTAGATTGTATTTACCTGTTTTTTAAATGCCTGTAAACCGCCCTGAGTCCTTTGGGAGATAGGGCGGTATATAAATTTAAACAATAAATAAATAAATAAATAAATAAATAAATAATGGACAAAGAACTTGGGGGAAAAATGGAACCTTGATGTTATTCATGCTGACAGAAGCAAGAATGCTCTATGCCCAAAAATGGAAAGATATTTTAATTCCCACAAAGGATGATTGGCTGTAAAATATGATAGAGTTAACAGAGATGGTTAAATTGACTTCTTTAATTGAAGAAAAGAATAAACTATCTTTGTTTCTACTTGGAAATTGCTTCTGGACATTGTGCTTGAGATGGAAAAATATGAAACTTTGACTTTGGGTTTTGCTGATTAGATAGGTTTGATGTTACTGAAATGGTGAGTACCGTATATATTTAATAGAATAGACTAACAAAGTTGGAAGGGACCATGGAGATCTTCTAGTCCAACCCTCTGCCTAGGCAGGAAACCCTACACCACTTCAGTCAAATGGTTATCTAATATCTTCTTTAAAACTTCCAATGCTGGAGCATTCGCAGCTTCTGGAGGCAAGTTGTTCCATTAATTAATTGTTCTGACTGTCAGTTGCTTCTCTCCTTGATTAGTTTCCATCCGTTGCTTCTTCTCCTACCCTCAGGTGCTTTGGAGAATAGCTTGACTCTTTGTGGTAGCCCTTGAGATATCAGAACACTATCAAGTCTCCCCTAGTCCTTCTTTTCATTAAACTAGCCATGCCCAGTTCCTGCAACTGTTCATCATATGTTTTAAGATATATTACTATCTTATTCTATTGCACTAAAAACATCAATGCTTTTCTTCCCCCTTCCTCTTCCGTTTTTCCTCTCTTTGTCTGGGTTCCAAGTAACACCCCCAACGAAAGAAGACTCCAAGCCTAAAAGTTCCTCAAACTTCCATTTTATTAGAGATGTCAAATTGGCACATCTGGGAGAACCCGAATCGGAAAGCCTTCAGGTTTTCCTCACCCATAGAAAAGTCCAAGTCTCTGCCCAGCATGTAGATGCATCGTCCCAACTGGAGATGCCTCCCAGTCACAACACTCCAGATGCAGCGCAAGATGTCCTCGACTCTCTGAGAAAGGAATGTTATTATGACTACATATCTTCCCTGCTCCATACAGTCTCCCCCTCCCAGATTCCCACAGCACTAAATGTGGCAGGCCTGAAGATCCAATGCAAAAGATGGCTTCCAGGCCTGACACTCTTCCTTTCCCATTATTTTCAATTAATGAGAAAGTTTATTTATTTATTTATTTATTTATTAAATTTTTATACCGCCCTTCTCCCGAAGGACTCAGGGCGGTTCACAGCCAGATAAAACAATGAATAAATATACAGTAAAAACAATAATTAAAAAACTTATTAAATATAGGCCCAAATTAAAATACATATAAAGTAATAAAACCCATTAAATAAAAATTTAAACCCCAGCATTAAAACTTGTAAAAATTCTATGCCAGTCCTGCGCGAATAAATAGATATGTCTTCAGCTCGCGGTGAAAGGTCCAAAGGTCGGGAAGTTGACGGAGTCCTGGGAGAAATTCGTTCCAGAGGGTGGGAGCCCCCACAGAGAAGGCCCTGCCCCTGGGGGCCGCCAGCCAACATTGCTTGGCTGACGGCACCCTGAGGAGTCCCTCTCTGTGAGAGCGCACGGGTCGGGGGGAGGCAATCAGTAGCAGTAGGCAGTCCCGTCCTAAGCCATGGAGCGCTTTAAAGATAGTTGCTGGAAGAAATTATCCTCCCTGGGTACATCACACACACACACACACACACACACACAAACACACACACACACACATAAGCCCAACTACCTGGGATTTTTCAACCACTCCCTGAACAGGGCAATTTTGTAATAGGTCCACCCAGGTGGACCTATTACAGAGTTGCACAAAGTGGTATTATGGATGTAATTAGTTATCACCGTTATGATGTCCTTGGACAATATAACTGCTATTAAGAGGTAAATTGAATTCTGAACCCTGTTCTCCTTTATTGCCAAGAGGCTTAGGGCTCATGGCCACTCCCTGCCTATAAGTACCTCACCCAAAGATCTCCATCTCACAGAACCCAGACCGACATGAACAGCAGCACGATGGCTTCCTTTGTGCTCTTCATTTTCACCATCTTCCTCCTTTCTGTGGCAAGATATGCAGAGGCAACAAGTACGTTGGGGTTCTTTGAATTAATTTTCACTTCTTCTGATGCAGTTGTAGCTCTTTTCTAGCGGACAACCAACGTTTTGTGTTAGGCAGTTCTTTCATCCTCTCAGATTACATCAACCGAATAGGCTCTCCAAGGCAAGCCCGCTAAGGTGACCAACTTCAGGTGGCCTTCAAGTGGATGGATGGGGGGAAGCAAGGAAGGTGGAATGGGATTCCTTGAGCCAGCAGGGTTGGTTGGAAGTTCAGGCAGCAAAGAATCCGGGACCAATATTGGAACACATACTGAAATGTGGATTGAGTTAGACCTCTAAACATGTACAGAGCATGGTGTTGGCTGTTGGAGCATTTCATAAAATCAGTCATTCAGATTGGGTTAGGCAGAAACTTTTTGCATGGAAGAGGATGCAAATCAATGGAATCTGAGCTAAAAGTTGAGTGCAGTCAGAACCTCGGCAGATAGTTACAGTCATTTCTTACTGTCGTTGCCTTACTGCTACTTCGGGGTTAGCCCATGGTTTGACTTGGCTTGTTTTATCTTGTTTTTAAAGAAAGTTATCTGCAATTCAGCCAGGTGTGTTCATCTGCGGGTATCTTTCTGCTCCCCCATAGTGTAATATCTCTCTCTGTTTCTCTCTCTGTGTGTATGTATGTGTCACTAAAAAGCACACGTCTTTTTGTAAGTTTCTGATTTTTATTTTTGGGGGATGGTTTCTCATTGCACCCCAAGCATGGCTGTCTTCCTCTCTGTGATCAGAGTTTCATCCTAAGCGATTTAGGGGAATTTCTTTCCAGCCTTCTGCTAGGATGGGAATAATAAAATTGGAAGAGGGCTAGTGTCCGCTTCAGTATTAAAGTATATTTGTATCGCAACTGAAATCTGAAGGCATCTCAAACAAATGTATTTCCTTTTTAAAAAAAATTTCTTCCTGCTCTTTCTAGAATGTCTTGAGTGCTTCAATGATGGAGCAAGTTACTGCAGTAGCACGGAAAAAAACTGCCCAAATGGACAAAAGTGCATAGGTGTTAGATCTTTTGCCAACTTGTCGACAGGTAGGTGGATTAATTTTTATGTTCATCTTTTTTATTATGTTGATTTGGATGATATGGACATATCTACCTCCACGATAGTTTGGTTTCATATAAAGCAGAGATTCTCAAACATGATGATTTTCAGACACGTGGACTTCAGCTCCGAGAATTTTGAGAAATATTGGTCTAAAGTATGTCTATCCATGTATAGGTACTTGGGTGTGTTTGGGTGTATAAAAATCCCCTTTTCACCCTTATGGTGCACCATGTCTTCCTCAATCTCAGGTCCTCTATCAAGGGCCTTCAACACAAGATTGGGGCGATGTGATAAC
This sequence comes from Ahaetulla prasina, assembly GCF_028640845.1. Taxonomy (NCBI): domain Eukaryota; kingdom Metazoa; phylum Chordata; class Lepidosauria; order Squamata; family Colubridae; genus Ahaetulla; species Ahaetulla prasina. The sequence goes on along the minus strand of NC_080548.1, from coordinate 26,975,747 downwards.
TACTTTCAGGTGTTTGAAGAGCTGCCTTGTAGAAGGTGAAGCAGAAATGTTAGAGTTATACCAAAAGACAGGATGAGAAATCATGGATTTCTTCTACATGGCCACATGGGAGTCTGACAAACAGCCAATAGAATAGATGTTCTTGCCCAGGAACAGGAAACTCATGTTCAAAGCCCAAGAGAAAGTAGAAAAACCTCACACTCTCATCTCCATGTGATCAGAACCCAGAACCCAGGACTGCTGGTCGTTCTGCTTCATCATTAAACCCTCTTTCAAAGCAGCCTTCATTTTGTCTCCAGTGTCTTTCTCCTGGCTTGGAACTGAACCAGATTTCTTCCAGCACTATTCAATAATGGAAAAAATTGTCATGGTAGAGTCAGCTGTGATGGATATCTTTCACTAACAGTGATTGGATGGCCCATCAGTCAGGGATTCCCTAGAAGCGAATGCCTGATTAGATGCTCGCCAATGTCAATTCTATTCTTTCCATTCAATACATAATTGTTATAGGGCTAATTTGTTAACAGCTGTAGGGAGCAAACTGCTGCGGTGAGAACTGTGTATATAGTCCTTTTACATCCCATTCTTCCATTGTGTATAGCTGACATAACAATGGGAGGGTTGTTTCCGAATGCCCACTGGGGCATATCCTTAATCGTCAGTGGAGCCTGTACAGTCTGAAAGTTGAGAAGTACCCATAGATATTCAATGAGTAATGTTGCACTAGGGACACGGTGGCTCAAGGGGCTAGGACGTTGAGCTTGTCGATCGAAAGGTCAGCAGCTCAGTGGTTCAAATCCCTGGTGCTGCCGTGTAACGGGGTGAGCTCTCGTTACTTGTCCCAGCTTCTGCCAACCTTGCAAAAATGCAAGTAGAAAAAATAGGGACCACCTTGGTGGGAAGGCAACAGCGTTCCGTGCGCCTTTGGTGTAGACTCATGCCGGCCACATGACCACGGAGATGTCTTCGGACAGCACTGGCTCTTCGGCTTTGAAACGGAGATGAGCACCGCCCCCTAAAGTTGGCAACGACTAGCACGTATGTGCGAGGGGAACCTTTACCTTTACCAAATGTTGCACTATACCAGTCACCGGCTGGTATTTAGCCAACATTCTTAACCGCTTGTTTAGTGAGCCAGGGTGGCACAGTGGTTAGAGTGCAGTACTGCAGGCTACTTCTGCTGCCTGCCAGCTACCTGCAATTTGGCATATCAAATCTTACCAGGTTCAAGGTTGACTTAGCCTTCCATTCTTCTGAGGTGGGTAAAAAGAGTACCCAGATTGTTGTTGGGGCAATATGCTGACTCTGTAAACCACTTAGAGAAAGCTGCAAAAGCACTATAAAGTGGTATATAAGTTGAAGTGCTATTGCTAGTTATCCATGTTGAAGGGTTCACACACCATGCAGAACTCTGAAGAAAACCAACAAAGGGAAAAACTAATAGAATTTTCATTTTCAGAGGGTCAGTGTCAGCTGGGGGACTGGGTGGTGGGGGTGTAGGGTATCTGTCACAAGGCCACAAAGGAACCCAAAAATGAGCTGGAGCGTTAGAAGCTTCAGAGTATTACATTTGACTGATTCCATTGATAGTGTTGGTTGGAAAACAGAGCCATGTGATCCTCAATTGATTACATTCCTTAATCATTATATTTTTCTCAATAGAGCCTATTTTAAGTGAATCCATGGCCAGAAGCTGTGTAGCTTCTGCATATCATTTGGAGGGCTCCTTCCATTTCAATTTTGGAGACAAACATATTTTTGAGTTCCAGTCTCAGGTTTGCAATGAAACAAATCCAAACTGCCCCACTATCCTTCCAGGTATGTAAACCTTTTTGAAACTTTTGAATCTCATTCTGCTTTTGGCATTTTTCCTATTGGGATGGTTGACATAAGAAATCTATGTACGGGAAAATGCCAATTACATCTTTCTAATCTTTAAATCTTTTAATCTTTTATCAAGAACATACTCTTAATTGTGAAAGGAGAGATAAAACATTTGGAAGAGAATGCCCAAATATTTGACCAAATGATCTTTTAAGGTAGTTGGAAGGAGAGAAAGAAAAGGCTTGGCCATCTATAACAGACCCCATGACTATCATTAAGTGTTGTACCTTTATGATTCTTGACGAACGTATCTTCTCTTTTTATGTACACTGAGAGCCTATGCACCAAAGACAAATTCCTTGGGGGTCCATTCACACTTGGCCAGTAAAGAATTCAAATCTAATCTAATCTATCAGTAAAATTTGAAAAAAAAAAAGATATAGGCAAAATGGTTCCAGTTGTTTAATCTTCAATGTCCATTCATGGTCCATTTTTAGTTTCCCTTTGATACACTTACAACAAGAACAACAACAAACCTTATGTCAAATAAATATCATGAGCAAATTATCCTATATACAGTGGAACCTCAGGTCACAAATACTTCGGATCACGACTAAATCAGGTGCCGACCAAAAAATCTGCTAAATGTTTCACTCTGGTCACGAACACATCCTGGCTGGCGATCAAACACAGTCGCGGCAATTTCCCCTCTACACCATTTTTTTTTTGTGTATGCGCGTGTGCAGTCAGTCTTGCTTCCGGCCATGACCAAATTGGGTTGCGACCGAAGTCCTGCAATCACTCCCAATCGCTAGCTGAATTCGGCTTCAGGCGCGATGAATTAAAGAGAGAAATCTTTGCTCTGATGTCTCCCTATCAAGCCAGCTGCAGGCTCTTCAAATCGCTAGCTGAATTCGGCTTCAGGCGCGATGAATTAAAGAGAGAAATCTTTGCTCTGATGTCTCCCTATCAAGCCAGCTGCAGGCTCTTCAAATCGCTAGCTGAATTCGGCTTCAGGCGCGATGAATTAAAGAGAGAAATCTTTGCTCTGATGTCTCCCTATCAAGCCAGCTGCAGGCTCTTCAAATCGCTAGCTGAATTCGGCTTCAGGCGCGATGAATTAAAGAGAGAAATCTTTGCTCTGATGTCTCCCTATCAAGCCAGCTGCAGGCTCTTCAAATCGCTAGCTGAATTCGGCTTCAGGCGCGATGAATTAAAGAGAGAAATCTTTGCTCTGATGTCTCCCTATCAAGCCAGCTGCAATCACTCCCAATCGCTAGCTGAATTCGGCTTCAGGCGCGATGAATTAAAGAGAGAAATCTTTGCTCTGATGTCTCCCTATCAAGCCAGCTGCAGGCTCTTCAAATCGCTAGCTGAATTCGGCTTCAGGCGCGATGAATTAAAGAGAGAAATCTTTGCTCTGATGTCTCCCTATCAAGCCAGCTGCAGGCTCTTCAAATCGCTAGCTGAATTCGGCTTCAGGCGCGATGAATTAAAAAGAGAGAAATCTTTGCTCTGATGTCTCCCTATCAAGCCAGCTGCAGGCTCTTCAAATCGCTAGCTGAATTCGGCTTCAGGCGCGATGAATTAAAGAGAGAAATCTTTGCTCTGATGTCTCCCTATCAAGCCAGCTGCAATCACTCCCAATCGCTAGCTGAATTCGGCTTCAGGCGCGATGAATTAAAGAGAGAAATCTTTGCTCTGATGTCTCCCTATCAAGCCAGCTGCAGGCTCTTCAAATCGCTAGCTGAATTCGGCTTCAGGCGCGATGAATTAAAGAGAGAAATCTTTGCTCTGATGTCTCCCTATCAAGCCAGCTGCAATCACTCCCAATCGCTAGCTGAATTCGGCTTCAGGCGCGATGAATTAAAGAGAGAAATCTTTGCTCTGATGTCTCCCTATCAAGCCAGCTGCAGGCTCTTCAAATCGCTAGCTGAATTCGGCTTCAGGCGCGATGAATTAAAGAGAGAAATCTTTGCTCTGATGTCTCCCTATCAAGCCAGCTGCAATCACTCCCAATCGCTAGCTGAATTCGGCTTCAGGCGCGATGAATTAAAGAGAGAAATCTTTGCTCTGATGTCTCCCTATCAAGCCAGCTGCAATCACTCCCAATCGCTAGCTGAATTCGGCTTCAGGCGCGATGAATTAAAGAGAGAAATCTTTGCTCTGATGTCTCCCTATCAAGCCAGCTGCAGGCTCTTCAAATCGCTAGCTGAATTCGGCTTCAGGCGCGATGAATTAAAGAGAGAAATCTTTGCTCTGATGTCTCCCTATCAAGCCAGCTGCAGGCTCTTCAAATCGCTAGCTGAATTCGGCTTCAGGCGCGATGAATTAAAGAGAGAAATCTTTGCTCTGATGTCTCCCTATCAAGCCAGCTGCAGGCTCTTCAAATCGCTAGCTGAATTCGGCTTCAGGCGCGATGAATTAAAGAGAGAAATCTTTGCTCTGATGTCTCCCTATCAAGCCAGCTGCAGGCTCTTCAAATCGCTAGCTGAATTCGGCTTCAGGCGCGATGAATTAAAGAGAGAAATCTTTGCTCTGATGTCTCCCTATCAAGCCAGCTGCAGGCTCTTCAAATCGCTAGCTGAATTCGGCTTCAGGCGCGATGAATTAAAAAAGAGAGAAATCTTTGCTCTGATGTCTCCCTATCAAGCCAGCTGCAATCACTCCCAATCGCTAGCCTAATCTGGCTTCAGGCGCGATAAATTCAAAACGAAAATAATTTTACGGTTGGGGTCACCACATCGTGGAGAATTGTATTAAAGGGGTCGCAGCACTATAAAGGTTGAGAACCACTGTGTTAGCTATATTAAGCCAGCCAGTATCTTCAGTTTAAAAAAAAAAGCTACGGAATGCTAAGAATATGCATTCTAAGATGGCGCGCAGCCTGCCAGGGACAAAGTGCCAACTTCAAAACAGCTAAAGGCAGTGGTGGGATTCAGCCAGTTTGCACCACTTCGGGAGAACCGGTTGTTAACTTTCTGAGCAGTTTGGCAAACTGGTTGTTGGAAGAAATCATTAGGGCAGAGAACCGGTTGTTAACTTTCTGAGCAGTTTGGCAAACTGGTTGTTGGAAGAAATCATTAGGGCAGAGAACCGGTTGTTAAATTACTTGAATCCCACCACTTGCTAAAGGTCATAACCATTCACAAAACTTCAGTTGATTAGAATATGCAGGTAATCCGTAACTTTAACTATTCATTTAGTGCCATTCAAAGTTACAACAGCACTAAAAAGAGAGACTTTTTTTTTTACACCTCTTGAATTTCAGGGATTCAGATATATGGATTGTAAATATATATATATATATATATATATATATATATATATATGAACCAACGCTACATTATGCAGTCACTTGAATAAATAAATATGTTTTAGCTCACGGCAGACGGTCCGAAGATCAGGCACTTGACATAGGCCAGGGGAAGTTCATTCCAGGGTGATGCTCCAACAGAGAAGGCCCTACTCTGGGGGGCGCCGTACCGACTGTTTGCGGATCGCACCCTGAGAAGGCCCTCTCTGTGAGACCGTACGGGTCGGTGGGAGGCATAGGGTAACAGCAGGCGGTCTCGTAAGTACCCGGGTCCTAAGCCATGGAGCGCTTTAAAGGTGGTAACCAGAATCTTGAAGCGCACTTTAAAGGTAAAGCACTTTAAAGTAGTATATAACTGCTATTGGATTTTTAAAGAATATATTTTCCGATCGAAAGAAGAACCAAAGATTTCCTCTTTGGGTCAGGGCAAAGCGTGCCAGGAACATCCTGGAATTCCTTCTGGAATTGAAAGGCAGGAGAGCTCAAGGGACATCAGAACATCAAAAAGCCAAAATGGTTAGAAATCCAATTATTCTACTGTTTAGCAGATTCCCCAGGGGTTAAAAAAAAAAAAAGTCAGTGAAAGGGAAAACAAGCTGTGTTGATCATTGCTTTAAATTCTTTTGCTACGTGAACTTATTTTGTGACTTGCAGGAGACATAATGCGCATCTATGAAAATGGGAAATCTTGCCCAAAATGTTACAGAACAGGTTACGATAACTGTGAGAGCGATGGAGAAGTGCTTTGTCTGGGTGATTTAGTGAACTGTACTGAAGTGAATGGAGAAATAACCAATAGGAAATCTGGTAAGCTGTCTTTATTGTTCCTCTTCTATTTAAACTCTCTTTCCTGTTAGCTTAGTGGTTCTCAACCTGTGGGTCGCGACCCCTTTGGGGGTCGAATGACGATTTGCCAGGGGTCGCCTAAGACCATCGGAAATATGGGAAGTATACTTGCAAGTCGCAGAATCGCGCTCCAATGGTTGACTCCACAAGCCAGCTGCAGGCTCTTCAAATCGCTAGCTGAATTCGGCTTCAGGCGCGATGAATTAAAAAAGAGAGAAATCTTTGCTCTGATGTCTCCCTATCAAGCCAGCTGCAATCACTCCCAATCGCTAGCCTAATCTGGCTTCAAGCGCGATAAATTTAATAGGGGAGGAGTCTCCGCTTTAATGCCTCCGTCCTCAAGGCAATCGCAAGCAGTTCAGATCGCTATGTCTGACTTCAGGCGATAAATTCAAAACGAAAATAATTTTACGGTTGGGGTCACCACATCGTGGAGAATTGTATTAAAGGGGTCGCAGCACTATAAAGGTTGAGAACCACTGTGTTAGCTATATTAAGCCAGCCAGTATCTTCAGTTTAAAAAAAAAAGCTACGGAATGCTAAGAATATGCATTCTAAGATGGCGCGCAGCCTGCCAGGGACAAAGTGCCAACTTCAAAACAGCTAAAGGCAGTGGTGGGATTCAGCCAGTTTGCACCACTTCGGGAGAACCGGTTGTTAACTTTCTGAGCAGTTTGGCAAACTGGTTGTTGGAAGAAATCATTAGGGCAGAGAACCGGTTGTTAAATTGCTTGAATCCCACCACTTGCTAAAGGTCATAACCATTCACAAAACTTCAGTTGATTAGAATATGCAGGTAATCCGTAACTTTAACTATTCATTTAGTGACCATTCAAAGTTACAACAGCACTAAAAAGAGAGACTTTTTTTTTTACACCTCTTGAATTTCAGGGATTCAGATATATGGATTGTAAATATATATATATATATGAACCAACGCTACATTATGCAGTAGCTTTGTATTCCAAATCTGAATAAAACATACTTCATACGAACAGTATAATAGAATTGGAAGGGACCTTTGAGGTCTTCTATTCCAACTCAGTTTGGAAACCTTATATCTGTGATGGTGAACCTATGACATGCGTGCCACAGATGGCACATAGAGCCATATCTGTGGGCACGCAAGCATTGCCCTTACTCAGCTCCAGCGCACATGCGTGCATCGCCAGCTAATTTTTGGGCCTTCTGGGTCTGTTGGAAGTTGGCAAAACGGGCCAGTTGCAGCCTCCAGAGAGCTTCCGGGGGGGGGATGGGGAAGGCAGTTTTCACCCTCCCCAGGCTCCAAGAAAGGTTCTAGACCAGTTCTGGAGAACCGGTAGTGGAAATTTTGAGTAGTTCGGAGAACTGGTAGTAAAAATTCTGATGGGTCCTGCCCCCATCTATTCTCTGCCTCCCAAGTCCCAGCTGATCGGGACGAAATGGGGATTTTGCAGTAACCTTCCCCTGGATTGGGGAGGGAATGGAGATTTTACAGTATCCTTCCCCTTCCACACCCACCAAGCCACTCCCACAGAACCGGTAGTAAAATATTTTGAAACCCACCAGTGATCGGTGCCCCTGCCCTTAGTTTAGAAATTGTTCATACATTTGGTGAGAGGAAAATGTGGAAATACTTTGAACAAGCCCATAAAATAAATCACTGTTTCCTTCTGCTTTAGGTACAAAAATCCCTTTTGCTGGAAAAGGTTGTGTCAGCCGATCAGTTTGCAACCTTGGAGGGAAGTCAGTCCAGCGTGGGAGTTACACGTTCACATTTAAAAACCTTCAGTGCACTAAAGCCAACGGGGCTCTTTCATCGTTGCGACGCCTGGCTTTCACTCTGGAGAAGAAGGACCTTGGGCCACAGGTGTCCTTCTTCCTTCCATGCATCCTTGGGATCTTTGCTGTGAAAATTCTCTCCTAGTTAAGTGAAAGATAACCTGCAAAGGCCTTAAGAAGGATCAGGTTGGGGTCAATCTCCCTCCCTTTAAGCACTGATGATGTTACCTAGTTTGGTACTGAAACGTCTACAAGAAAACCACCAAGCTCACAGAACATCGAGGAGCCCACAACTAAATTTATGCTGCAAAAATTCTATACCTCTCTGTTGCCACTCTTAATGTCCTTCTCAAAGTTGCCATCTATATATATTTTTAACAGGAGAAATTATGGACTAAATTGGAATTATTAACTTTATTAATTCCAATAATAACTTTATTAACTAAGTTTTCATCCCCTTATTATGGAATTACAATGAATGTGGTATAAATATCCTGCCCCCGCAAATATTTGGGCCCCATCTCCTGACATGAGGTCGAGAATCCCACCCAAAGGCTAAATTCAACTTCAAACCCCCAAATTTGCTTACTTGCAGGATATTTTCCTTGAAGAGTTTGGTGGCATTCAACCACAGGTTTTGCTTGAAGCAGAATGAATTTGGTGACTGGAGCCACAACATCTAGGCATTCACAATATGACTTCATATTTCAAAGCAATTGATCCACCGAAAAATAATTTACCTCAAAATACAGTGTTCTCACACCTGAATTTCCTTCAATCAATTTAGGTATATCTATAGATGTACATGCACACTTTATCAGGATTTGAGTGATATATTTATATAACGCAATGCTTTAATGGTTATTCTTAAAACTTGACTCTGAAATGTTGCAATTGTTGTCGAAGTAGACCCATATCCTTTGGTCGGTATGAGACCACTGTTTGCAGACATTTCCTTTCTCTGGAAAAACAGCTTCAGCGTTTTTCTACCTTTCCGAAATTGTAATTCTCATTGATTTTTTGCAATATTAAAATAAAAGAAATTAGAGATTAGCTCTCCAGTCTTAGGGTTTTGTTTTTTTTGCTCATAAAACTTCCCATTCATTTTCTTTCTCACCCTTCTTCTTTGGGAAAGTGTGAGAAGGCCACATGTCATGCCAAGGGAAAGCCATGGTTTATTTAAATGTTGGTTTGTTGATTCACACATTAAGCCATCAACCCCAATGAATAAACTCCAACAACTGGATTTGTGTCGTGTCCCACTCCTCCGCTGACGGCCGGGTCAGGGAAATCCGAATCAGGCGTGCCTCTGCAGCTCTGCCAAAGTCCTAGCAAAGTCCTCAGGGCAGGCAGGAGACCAGAAAGTGACTTCAGCAAGATATGTTTAGACCAGAGGTTCCCAATCTTTTTCGCCCGCGGCTCCCCCGGAAATCCGACCTGCAACTGCGCATGCGCACCAGACGCCCCAGAAATGGCGCATCAGCGCCAGACAGGGCAGACCAGAATAGCGGCTTCAGAAGAATCACTGGTTTAGACTTTGCCTGACTCAGAGAATGCCAGAAAGCAGGTCCTTTATATAGGCCATGGGGTGTGGCTCCATGACTCAGCACTTATCCAGGCCTGCCCCTCCCTTCCTTCTGTTGCCTCCGCCTATCAAGTCTTCTGACGCGAGGGTCACTCCAGTCTGCAGCTGTTGGTAATTGACCTCCCTCAGGCTCACATGCTGTGGGGGAGGGGTCTAGTTGCTCCGTTTGCCTGGGCATGGAGCCAGAGCTGGGGGCTGGAGAACTTCCTCCTCTTCAGCCTGTCTGGGCATGGAGCCAGGGCTGGGGCCGGGAGGCATACTAGAACATTCCTCCATGTTCGGAAGCAGATAAGAAGGCCCCGGCTGTGGTGAGATCGGACGAGACACAACAATTTGCTTACGGTGTTAAAGATTCCGCCTTTTGACTAGTAGTCAAAAAGAAAAAAAAATGTTCGCACTGAGCACTCTAGTCATTTCTGGATATAGTACATGATAATCATGTTAAGAGAGGGATGTGGTGTCTCAGTGGCTGAGACGTTGAGCTTGTCGATCGAAAGGTCGGCAGTTCAGCAGTTTGAATCCCTGGTGCCGCATAACGGGGTGAGCTCCCGTTCCTTGTCCCAGCTTCTGCCAACCTAGCAGTTCGAAAGCACGTACAAAATGCAAATAGAAAAATAGGGACCACCTTTGGTGGGAAGGTAACAGCGTTCCGTGCGCCTTTGGCATTGAGTCATGCCGGCCACATGACCACGGAGACGTCTTCGGACTGCGCTGGCTCTTTGGCTTTGAAAGGAAGATGAGCACTGCCCCCTAAAGTCAGGAACGACTAGCACATATGTGCAATGGGAACCTTTACCTTAATCATGTTAATCTTGGCTGTGGAAAAGTTCGTGTGATGGACATGTGGGTGAAGGGCAAGGACTTGAACTTTCTTTTGGATGAGGAAAACCCGGAAGCTCTCAGATTCGGGTTTTTCCAGATGTGCCAATATGACATCTCTAATAAAAATTAGCTTTGAGGAAGCTCAAGCCTCGGAGTTTGATTTTGTTGGGTGTATTACTTGGAACCCTGACAAAATCTGAATAAACTAATCCTAATAGACTAGGCACTACACAACCCCTTAAAATGCTTCTCTTTCTTTCATTTTTAAAAATGTTACGGTGTTCTCTTGAGACCAGGAAAAAGGCAGTATTACAGCAATATCCCCAGCTACTTTGGGTCAGGAATATTTTAATATTGTCTGAAAACTCACTTCGTTGCCGTAGGTTTTAGTTTCTTGCATTTTCTTACTGCATTTTTAAAAATTAGTCTAGTTATTCACTATGAGTAAATAAATCATAAATACGTGAGCAACCCAAACTTTGTTTTATGTTATCTATCTGTCTGTCTGTCTGTCTGTCTGTCTGTCTGTCTGTCTGTCTATCTATCTATCTATCTATCTATCTATCTATCTATCTATCTATCTATCTATCTATCTATCATCTATATATCTATCTAACAATCTATATATTTATCTAGCTAGCTATCATCTGTCTGTCTGTCTGTCTGGCTATATCTATCTATCTTGTCTGTCTGTCTGTCTGTCTGTCTGTCTGTCTGTCTATCTATCTATCTATCTATCTATCTATCTATCTATCTATCTATCTATCATCTATATATCTATCTAACAATCTATATATTTATCTAGCTAGCTATCATCTGTCTGTCTGTCTGTCTGTCTGGCTATCTATCTATCTATCTTGTCTGTCTGTCTGTCTGTCTGTCTATCTATCTATCTATCTATCTATCTATCTATCTATCTATCTATCTATCTATCTATCTATCTATCTACCTATCTATCTTGTTTGTCTATCTGTCTGTCTGTCTATCATCTATCTATCTGTCTTCTATCTATCTATCTATCTATCTATCTATCTATCTATCTATCTATCTATCTATCTATCTATCTATCTATCTATCTATCATATTTTGGAACCACCCATCCCTCACATAGGTATCTATTTTCAAGTTGATTCCAAATTGTGTTTTTTTTCCCCAAATTCTGGAAAAGAATTTGGATAATGCAGGATTAGGGTTTAGCCTGTTATATGAATCCATCCATTCTGTTTTTTATGTTTCAACATATTAAATTCTCTAAATAAATACATAAACAAACACACGCATTCATCAACATGCACAATGAGATCATTGCCTAAATAAACTAGTGGCTGAATTTCCAACGCCTGTTTTAAAAACAATTTTATTAAACTTATTGAATTATAACATACAAATAAAAATAGTGGGAAAACAGGGGAGGTAAAAAAAGAAAGAGAGAAAGAAAGGAAAAAAGAAAGAAAGAAAGAAAGAAAGAAAGGAAGAAAGAAAGAAAGGAAGAAAGAAAAACATTGACTTCCAACTCTGAAGCACAGTACAATAACATAGCTCTACATACAGCCTCAACTTTTTTATTTTTAAATATTTAATATGTACTAGCCATTTCTATAACAACAAACCTTTCAAATTAGCAAATCTCAGTCAATTCTTCCCCATCTCTAGCACAAAATCCAGAAGCAATTAGCACAGCCTATTTAATTGCTTAATTTGAACCTTGCCTATGGATTATTTGGGAATGTGGAAATGCATTGATATAACAACACACTTACTCTGTATTGTGCGATTCCAACCATTATGTATGCAGGCCTGTGTGCGCTTATAGCTTGGAGCTCACACTCGCCCTAAAACTGAAAACACCAGTTTGTGTTACCTTGGCTACCTGGGATTTTTCTACCCCGCCCTGAACAGAGCAAACTTGCAATGGATCTGCCCGTGTAATTCTTCAGGTTTGCACAAAGAGGCGTTACGCGCATAAGCAGGCATCACCTATTGTGACGTCCTTGTACAGTGTAAATACTTTTAAGAGGAAAAATATATGCTGGACTCTACCATTCTTTTTCCTCAAAAGGCAACGTGATCCCAACCACTCCCTGCCTATAAGTACCTCACCTGGATAAAATCTCCATCTCAGAGAACCCAGACCGACCTGAACAGCATCACAATGGCTTCCTTTGTGCTCTTCATCTTCACCATCTTCCTCCTTCCTGTGGCAAGATATGCAGAGGCAACAAGTACGTTGGGGTTCTTTGAATTAATGTTCACTTTTTCTGATGCAGTTGTAGCTGTTTTCTAGCGGACAACCAACGTTTTGTGTTAGGCAGTTCTTTCTTCCTCTCAGATTGCATCAACCGAATAGGGTCTCCTAGGCAAGCCCGCTAAGGTGACCAACTTCAGGTGGCCTTTGGGTGGATGGATGGGGGGAAGCAAGGAAGGTGGAATGGGATTCCTTGAGCCAGCAGGGTAGGTTGGAAGTTCAGGCAGCAAAGAATCCGGGACCAATATTGGAACACATACTGAAATGTGGATTGAGTTAGACCTCTGAACGTGGAGCGGTGTTGGCCGTCGGAGCATTTCATAAAATCAGTCATTCAGATTGGGTTAGGCAGAAACTTTTTGCATGGAAGAGGATGCAAATCAATGGAATCTGAGCTAAAAGTTGAGTGCAGTCAGAACCTCGGCAGATAGTTACAGTCATTTCTTACTGTCGTTGCCTTACTGCTACTTCGGGGTTAGCCCATGGTTTGACTTGGCTTGTTTTATCTTGTTTTTAAAGAAAGTTATCTGCAATTCAGCCAGGTGTGTTCATCCGCGGGTATCTTTCTGCTCCCCCTTGGTGTAATAGCTCTCTGTGTTTCTCCTTCTGTGTGTATGTATGTGTCACTAAAAAGCACATGTCTGTTTGTAAGTTTCTGATTTTTATTTTTGGGGGATGGTTTCTCATTCCACCCCAAGCATGGCTGTCTTCCACTCTGTGATCAGAGTTTCATCCTAAGCCATTTAGGGAATTTCTTTCCAGCCTTCTGCTAGGATGGGAATAATAAAATTGGAAGAGGGCTAGTGTCCGCTTCAGTATTAAAGTGTATTTATATCGCAACTGAAATCTGAAGGCATCTCAAACAAATGTATTTCCTTTTTTTAAAATCCTTAGTACTCTCTCTAGAATGTCTTGAGTGCTTCAATGATGGAGCACTTTACTGTAGTAGCACTTTAAGAAACTGTACAAATGGAGAAAAATGCTTAGATGCTTAGGTAGAGTCACCTGTGATGGATATCTTTCAACTGTGATTGGATGTTACTGAAATGGTGAGTACCTTATATACTGTATTGAATAGAATAGACTAACAGAGATGGAAGGGACCTTGGAGGTCTTCTAGTCCAACCCCCTGCCTAGGCAGGAAACCCTACACCACTTCAGACAAATGGTTATACAACGTTTTCTTAAAAATTTCCAGTGTTGGAGCATTCGCAGCTTCTGGAGGCAAGTTGTTCTACTAATTAATTGTTCTGAATGTCAGGAAATTTCTCCTCAGTTCTAAATTGCTTCTCTTCTTGATTAGTTTCCATCCGTTGCTTCTTCTCCTACCCTCAGGTGCTTTGGAGAACAGCCCGACTCCCTCTTTTTTGTGGTAGCCCCTGAGATATCAGAACATTACTATCATGTGTCCCCTAGTCCTTCTTTTCATTAAACTAGCCATGCCCAGTTCCTGCAACTGTTCATCAAATGTTTTAAGATATGTTACTATCTTATTCTATTGCGCTAAAAACTTCAGTGCTTTTCTTCCCTCTTTCTTCTTCCTCTTTCTTTTTTCCTCTCTTTGTCTGGGTTCCAAGTAACATGCCCAACGAAAGAAGACTCCAAGCCTAGAAGTTCCTCAAAGTTCCATTTTATTAGAGATGTCAAATTGGCACATCTGGGAGAACCCGAATCGGAAACCCTCCAGGTTTTCCTCACCCATAGAAAAGTCCAAGTCCCTGCCCAGCACCTACATGTCCACCATATGGCCCAATCAATGCACCGTCCCAACTGGAGATGCCTCCCAGTCACACCACTCCAGATGCAGCGCAAGATGTCCTCGACTCTCTGAGAAAGGAATGTTATTATGACTACATATCTTCCCTGCTCCATACAATCTCCCCCTCCCAGATTCCCACAGCACTAAATGTGGCAGGCCTGAAGATCCAATGCAAAAGAGGGCTTCCAGGACTGACATTCTTCCTTTCTCATTATTTTCGATTAATGATAAAGTAATAATAAAAAATTAAACACCAGAGTTGCTGGAAGAAATTGTCCTCCCTGGGTGCATCACACACACACACACACACACACACACACACACACACACACACACACATAAGCCCAACTACCTGGGATTTTTCAACCACTCCCTGAACAGGGCAATTTTGTAATAGGTCCACCCAGGTGGACCTATTACAGAGTTGCACAAAGTGGTATTACGGATGTAATTAGTTATCACCGTTATGATGTCCTTGGACAATATAACTGCTATTAAGAGATAAACTGAATTCTGAACCCTGTTGTCCTTTATTGCCAAGAGGCTTAGGGCTCCCAACCACTCCCTGCCTATAAGTACCTCACTCAAAGATTTCCATCTCACAGAACCCAGACTGACCTGAACAGCAGCATGATGGCTGCCTTTGTGCTCTTCATCTTCACCATCTTCCTCCTTCCTGTGGCAAGATCCGCAGAGGCAACAAGTACGTTGGGGTTCTTTGAATTAATTTATTGTCTTCTGATGCAGTTGTAGCTCTTTTCTAGCGGACAACCAATGTTTTGTGTTAGGCAGTTCTTTCTTCCTCTCAGATTGCATCAAGCGAATAGGGTCTCCAAGGCAAGCCCGCTAAGGTGACCAACTTCAGGTGGCCTTCAAGTGGATGGATGGGGGGAAGCAAGGAAGGTGGAATGGGATTCCTTGAGCCAGCAGGGTTAGTTGGAAGTTCAGGCAGCAAAGAATCCGGGACCAATATTGGAACACATACTGAAATGTGGATTGAGTTAGACCTCTGAACGTGGAACGGTGTTGGCCGTCGGAGCATTTCATAAAATTAATCATTCAGATTGGGTTAGGCAGAAACTTTTTGCATGGAAGAGAATGCAAATCAATGGAATTCGAGCTAAGTTGAGCGCAGTCAGAACCTCGGCAGATAGTTACAATGGTTTGACTTGGCTTGTTTTATCTTCTTTTCAAAGAAAGTTATATGCAATTCAGCCAGGTGTGTTCATCTGCGGGTATCTTTCTGCTCCCCCCTGGTGTAATATCTCTCTGTATTTCTCTCTGTGTGTGTATGCATGTGTCACTAAAAGCACATGTCTGTTTGTAAGTTTCTGATTTTTATTTTTTGAGGATGGTTTCTCATTCCACCCTAAGCATGGCTGTCTTCCTCTCTGTGATTAGAGTTTCATCCTAAACCATTTAGGGAATTTCTTTCCAGCCTTCTGCTAGGATGGGAATAATAAAATTGGAAGAGGTCTAGTGTCCACTTCAGTATTAAAGTGTATTTGTATCGCAACTGAAATCTGAAGGCGTCTCAAACAAATGTATTTCTTTTATCCTTACCATTCTCTCTAGAATGTCTTGAGTGCTTCAATGATGTAGGAATTTACTGCAGTAACAAGGAAAGAAACTGCACAGATGGAGAAAAGTGCGTAGGTATTATCTCTAGGGCCAAGTTGTCGAGAGGTAGGTGGATTCATTTTTATGTTCATCTTTTTTATTAGGTTGATTTGGATGATATGGACATATCTACCTCCACAATAGTTTGGTTTCATATAAAGCAGAGTTTTTCAAATGTGACGATTTTCAGACACGTGGACTTCAGCTCCAAGAATTTAGAGAATATTGATCTAAAGTATGTCTATCCATGTATAGGTACTTGGGTGTGTTTGGGTGTATAAAAATCCCTTTTTCACCCTTATAGTGGACCATGTCTTTCTCAATCTCAGGTCCTCTATCAAGGGGCGTCAAAACAAGATTGGGGCGATGTGATAACTACTTTCAGGTGTTTGAAGAGCTGCCTTTTAGAAGGTGAAGCAGAAATGTTAGAGTTATACCAAAAGACAGGATGAGAAATCATGGATTTCTTCTACATGGCCACATGGGAGTCTGACAACAGCCAATAAAATACGTATTCTTGCCCAGGAACAGGAAGTTCATGTTCAAAGCCCAAGAGAAAGTAGAAAAACCTCACATTCTCATCTCCATGTGATCAGAACCCAGGACTGCTGGTGGTTCTGCTTCATCATTAAACCCTCTTTCAAAGCAGCCTTCATTTTGTCTCCAGTGTCTTTCTCCTGGCTTGGAACTGAACCAGATTTCTTCCTGCACTATTCAACAATGGAAAAAATTGTCATGGTAGAGTCAGCTGTGATGGATATCTTTCACTAACAGTGATTGGATGGCCCATCAGTCAGGGATTCCCTAGAAGCGAATGCCTGATTAGATACTCGCCAATGTCAATTCTATTCTTTCCATTCAATACATAATTGTTATAGGGCTAATTTGTTAACAGCTGTGAGGGCTAACTGCTGCAGTGAGAACTTTGCATATAGCTCTTTTACATCCCATTCTTCCATTGTGTATAGCTGACACAATAACAGGAAGGTTGCTTTAATGCTGCAACACACCTGGGTGTTTCAGGATGCTCACTGGGGCATATCCTTATCTTCAGTGGTGCCTGTACAGCATGAAAGTTGGGAAGTACCCATAGATATTCAGTGAGTGTTTTTGCACTATACCAGTCACTGGCTGGTATTCACCCAATATTCTTAACCGCTTGTTTAGTGAGCCAGGGTAGTGCAGTGGTTAGAGTGCAGTACTGCAGGCTACTTCTGCTGACTGCCAGCTGCCTGCAATTTGGCAGATCAAATCTCAGCAGGTTCAAGGTTGACTCAGCCTTCCATCCTTCTGAGGTGGGTAAAATGAGGACCCAGATTGTTGTTGGGACAATATGCTGACTCTGTAAACTGCTTAGAGAGGGCTGTAAAAGCACTATAACAATATAGTTATTCATGTTGAGGGGTTCACTGAACTCTGAAAACCAACAAAGGGAAAAACTAATAGAATTTTCATTTTAGGGGTCAGTGTCAGCTGGGGACTGGGTGGTGGGGTGAGTATCTCACAAGGCCACAAAGGAACCCAAATGAATGTTAGAAGCTTCAGAGTATGACATTTGGCTGATTCCATTGATAGTGTTGGTTGGAAAACAGAGCCATGTGATCCTCAATTGATTACATTCCTTAATCATTATATTTTTCTCAATAGAGCATGGTTTATCCGAATCCTTGGCCAAAACCTGTAGCTTCTGCAAATCATTTGGGCGCCTTCCATTTCAATTTTGGAGACAGACTTATTTTTGAGTTTGATTCTCAGGTTTGCGATGATCCAGACACATACTGCCCCGATGGCCTTGCAGGTATGTAAACCTTTTTGAAGCCTTTGAATCTCATTCTGCTTTTGGCACTTTTCTATTGGGATGGTTGACATAAGAAATCTATGTACAGGAAAATTCCAATGACATCTTTCTAATCTTTAATGCTGACTACTTCAGCTTCAATGTAATATTACAAGAGCAAAAATAGATTCAAGCTTAATGTCAACGCTTCAGTCTTGATTGCAGAAAATATGACTTCTGCAACAGAGTTGTTAATGCTTGGAACTCATTACCTGACTCCATAGTCTCTCAAAATCCCAAAATCTTCAACCAAAACTGTCTACTATTGACCTCACCCCATTCCTAAAAGGACTATAAAGGCATAAGAGCACAAAAGTGCCTACCGTTCCTGTCCTATTGTTCCTTCATTATATCAAATTAATATTTATTTATTTATTTATTTATTTATTTATTTATTTATTTATTCATATTTATATACACCTATCTCCTAAGGACTCAGGGCGGTTCACAGGCAAAATAAAAATACATATAGGATACAAAATAAAACATCAGATTAAAAAACTTATTCAACATAGCCCAATAGTTAAAAATAACAATATACACAATAAAACCCAGTTAAAACCCATATAAATTTAAAAAACCTAGTCCAGTATAGTCCAATATAGCTGATGCATATTCTTTACTTAGATATATATATATATTTTCTTCATGATATGTTTTTTTTACTTATGACAATGTTTGTGTATACTGTTGTGACAAAATTAAATTAAAAAAAAACATCTCAAAAAGCTACTCTTAATTGTGAAAGGAGAGATAACTGGATAGTGTTAGAAACATTTGGAAGAGAATACCCAAATATTTGGGCAGGAGAGCTCAAGGGACATCAGAACATCAAAAAGCCAAAATGGTTAGAAATCTAATTATTCTACTGTTTAGCAGATTCCCCAGGGATAAAAAAAAGTCAGTGAAAGGGAAAACAAGCTGTGTTGATCAGTGCTTTAAATCAATTCTTTTGCACAAGCACAAAATTTAAGAGAAAATTTCTACAAAATGTTTTATAGATGGCATTTAGAGCCTAAAAACTAGTGTATTTACAAGCTAAATGTTGGAGATGTGATTGTGTGATGCTAATTATCATATATGGTGGACTTGTAAAAATCAAATCATTTTGGATAAAAATCTGGTGGATTATGCAAAATATTTTGAAAGAAGATAAAGTTTACCCGCAGTTGTTTTACTGGGCATAATTACAGACTGTACGGTAATAGAGTAAATTGATTTTAAATTTAATATCAGCCGCTAGGCTATTAGTAGAATATTGGAAGAAGGAACAATTACCTACTATTGAAGAGTGGATATTAAAAGTTGCAAATTTAGATCATAAAAATTTCAGCGTATTTGAAAGACCGCTCACAAGAAAGATATATATTGGAATGGAAGATGAATTGATTATATTCAAAATAGATATCAGACCAAGCAGTATCATATAACTTTTGAATGAATAGAATGTAAGAATTGTATCTGTATTTTTTTTTTTTTAATGTAAGAAGGGAGTTAAGGTTCCAGGGGAGGGATGGGAGTTTATGGATAGTTAGCGTAGTTTAGTTTATGATTGTTAGATGTTATATCCTGTATTTTGCTCCAGGAAGTCCGAGAGGTGTGTCTGGGGGGATTGGGAGAAGCTGGGAAGGGGGAGGGGGAGAGGATGAGGGAAGGGTGGAGGGAGAATTTGTAAAAACTTTGTAAAACTTTTTAATAATAATAAAAAATTAATTCTTTTGCTACATGAACTTATTTTGTGACTTGCAGAAGATAGCATGCGCATCTATGAAAATGGGAAATCTTGCCCAAAATGTTTCAGAACAGGTTACGATAACTGTACAAGCAAAGGAGAAGTGCTTTGTATGGGTGATTTAGTGAACTGTATTGAAGTGAATGGAGAAATAAGCAGTATGCGATCTGGTAAGCTGTCTTTATTGTTCCTCTTCTATTTAAACTCTCTTTCCTGTTAGCTATATTAAGCCAGCCAGTATCTTCAGTTTTTGTTTTTTTAAAAAGCTACGGAATGCTAAGAACATGTTACAGATATGATGGTGTCAGTGGTGGGATTCAGCCAGTTCGCACCTATTCGGGAGAACCGGTTGTTAACTTTCTAAGCAGTTCCGAGAACTGGTTGTTGGAAGAAATCTTATTTTGTTTTTTTTCCCCACTTTACAGGGCTAATCCTGTAAGGAAGGCAGGAAGGAAATGTTCTGGTGGTGTTTCTAGCCTAATCTTTATTGCCCTCCTTACAGAAACTGCCTCTCTGGTTAACCCTTATTACATTGTAACAGCTAAGGTGAAGCACCCATCGACGTAATGTTGAGTTGGCCACACCCACACAGTCACATGACCACCGAGCCACACCTACCCAGCTGGTCATTAGGGCAGAGAACTGGTTTTTAAATTATTTGAATCCCACCACTCACAAAACCATTCACAAAACCTCAGTTGATTAGAATATACAGGTAATCCGTGACTTTAACTATTCATTTAGTGACCATTCAAAGTTACAACAGCACTAAAAAGATAGACTTTTTTTTACACCTCTTGAATTTCAGGGAGTCAGATATATGGATTGTAAATATATATATATATATATGAACCAACGCTACATTATGCAGTAGCTTTGTACTCCAAATCTGAGTAAAACATACTTCATACAAACAGTATAATAGAATTGGAAGGGACCTTTGAGGTCTTCTATTCCAACTCAGTATAGGAAACCCTATATCCATGATGGTGAACCTATGGCATGCGTGCCACAAATGGCATGTAAGCATTGCCCTTACTCAGCTTCAGCGCACATGCGTGCATCGGCCAGCTAATTTTTGGGCCTTGTGAGTCCACCGGAATTCAGCAAAACGGGACAATTCCGGCCTCTAGAGGGCTTCTGGGGGGGATGGGGAAGGCCATTTTCACCCTCCCCAGGCTCCAAGAAAGGTTCTGGAGCCTGGGGAAAGTGAAAAATGGGCCTACTGGGCCCACCAGTTACCTTTTTGTCGTCGTGTGCCAAAAGCAGATGGAACGCAGGGGATCACCAAAAATCCAGACTGGGCCCACCCCCATCTATTTTCTGCTTCCTAAGTCCCAGCTGATCGGGAAGAAATGAGGATTTTGCAGTAACCTTCCCCTGGATTGGGGAGGGAATGGAGATTTTACAGTATCCTTTCCCTGCCACGCCCACCAAGCCACACCCACCAAGCCTTGCCACACCCACCAAGCCACACCCACAGAACTGGTAGTAAAATTTTTTGAAACCCACCACTGATTGGTGCTCCTGCCCTTAGTTTAGAAATTGTTCATACATTTGATGAGAGGAAAATGTAGAAATACTTTGAACAAGCCCATAAAATAAATCACTGTTTCCTTCTGCTTTAGGTACAAAAATCCCTTTTGCTGGAAAAGGTTGTGTCAGCCGATCAGTTTGCGACCTTGAAGGGAAGTCAGTCCTGCGTGGGACTTACATATTCACATTTAAAAAGCTTCAGTGTTCTAAAGCCAACGTGGCTCTTCCATTGTTGTAATGCCTGGCTTTCACTCTGGAGAAGAAGGACCTTGGGCCTCAGGTGTCTTTCTTCCTTCCATGCATCCTTGGGATCTTTCCTGTGAAAATTCTCTCCAAATTAAATCAAAGGTAGCTGGCAAAGGTCTTAAGAAAGATCAGGTTGGGGTCAGTCTCCCTCCCTTTAAGCACTGATGATGTTACCTAGTTTGGTATCGAAACGTCTACAGGAAAACCACCAAGCTCACAGAACATCGAGGAGCCCACAACTAAATTTATGCTGCAAAAATTCTATACCTCTCTGTTGCCACTCTTAATGTCCTTCTCAAAGTTGCCATCTATCTATATTTTTTAACAGGAGAAATTATGGGCTAAATTCGAATTATTAACTGCCGTCCATGTAAGTTTTCATCCCCTTATTATGGAATTACAATGAATGTGGTATAAATGTCCTGCCCCAGCAAATTTTGTGCCCCATCTCCTGACATGAGGTCGAGAATCCCACCCAAAGGCTGCAATTGCAATTGTTGTCGAAATAGACTAATATCCTTTGGTCAGTTTGAGACCACTGTTTGCAGGCATTTTCTTTCTCTGGAAAAACAGCTTCAGCGTTTTTCTACCTTTCCGAAATTGTAATTCTCATTGATTTGTCGCAATATTAAAATAAAAAAAATTAGAGATTAGCTCTCCACTCGTAGGGGTGTGTTTTTCTTACTCATAAAACTTCCCATTCATTTCCTTTCTTACCCTTTTTCTTTGGGAAAGTCTGAGAAGGCCGCATGTCATGCCAAGGGAAAGCCATGGTTTATTTAAATGTTGGTTTGTTGATTCACAGATTAAGCCATCAAACCCCAATGTATAAACTGCAACAACTGGATTTTCTTACAGTGTTGAAGATTCTGCCTTTTGACTTGTAGTCAAAAAGAAAAAAAAATGTTTGCGCTGAGCAGTCTAGTCATTTTTGGATATAGGACATGATAATCTCCAGACCCCTCCGTAATTGGATAACTGCATTCCTGTCGAACAGGCAACAAGTGGTCGAAATAGGCAGCACCCTATCAAATCCTGCACCTGTTAATAGTGGTGTCCCCCAAGGCAGCGTTCTAGGATCAACACTCTTCATACTATACATAAATGACCTTTGTGATCCTATTATAAGTAACTGCGTTCTCTTCGCCGATGATGTTAAACTATTTAACATTGCCAGCAATGCTGCTACCCTTCAAAAAGACCTTGACTTTGTGTCGGAATGGTCAAAAAATTGGCAACTCCAAATCTCAACCAACAAATGCTCTGTCTTACACATTGGCAAAAAGAATCAGAACACAAAATACAAGCTAGGTGGACATGACCTTGTAGATGACCCTCACTTTGTCAAGGACCTCGGAGTACTCATATCAAATGATCTAAGTGCCAAAGCCCGTTGTAGCAACATCGCCAAAAAGGCATTAAGAGTTGTAAACCTAATCTTGCGTAGCTTCTTCTCCGGTAAGATTACACTACTAACCAGAGCATACAAAACATTTGCTAGACCAATTCTCGAATACAGCTCATCTGTCTGGAACCCACACTGCATATCGGACATTAATACAATTGAGTGCATCCAGAAATATTTCACAAGAAGAGTCCTCCACTCCTCTGCTCACAACAAAATACCTTATGCCAGCAGTCTTGAAATTCTGGGTTTAGAACTACGCCGCCTTTGGTATGACCTGAGCATAGCTCATAAAATCATCTGCTACAATGTCCTTCCTGTTGAAGACTACTTCAGCTTCAATTGCAACAATACACGAGCACACAATAGATTCAAACTTAAAGTGAACCACTCCAATCTTGATTGTAGAAAATATGACTTCAGTAACAGAGTTGTTAATGCCTGGAATGCACTACCAGACTCTGTGGTCTCATCCCAAAATCCCCAAAACTTTAACCTAAGATTGTCTCCTGTAGACCTCACCCCATTCCTAAGAGGTCTGTAAGGAGCGTGCATAAAAGCACCAACATGCCTACCGTCCCTGTCCTAATGTTCCCTTTAATTGTATTCATTTTATGCATTCAATTCATGCTTATACTTATATATATTATTTAATATATATTCGACTAAATAAATAAATAAATAAATAAATAAAAAATCATGTTACGAGAGGGATGCAGTGGCTCAGTGGCTAAGATGCTGAGCTTGTCGATCGAAAGGTTTCGAATTCTTAGTGCCGCATAACAGGGTGAGCTCCCATTACTTGTCCCAGCTTCTGCCAACCTAGCAGTTTGAAAGCACATAAAAAATGCAAGTAGAGAAATAGGAACCACCTTTGGTGGGAAGGTTAACAGCATTCCGTGTGCCTTTGGTGTTGAGTCATGCCTGCCACATGACCATGGAGACGTCTTCAGCCAGTGCTGGCTCTTCGACTTTGAAACGGAGATGAACACCGCCCCCCTAGAGTCAGGAATGAGTAGCACATTTGTGCAAGGGGAACCTTTACCTTAATCATGTTAATCTTGGCTGTGGAAAAGTCCTAATACTATTGGCAGCATTGGAAGAGAAACGAATAGTCAAGGCATTAGGTAAATCTTCAGCTCTGAAGCATCTTCTATCTTAGAAACTGGGAGATGGAGAGTTCCAGTCCCACCATAGGCATGAAGCCGGCTTAATGACTTTGGGCCAATCACTGGGTGACCATGAGTTCTATTCCTGTTTTAGGCATGAAAGCTGGTTGGGTGACTTTGGGAACTCCCTCTCACTCAACCTGATCCACTTCGTACAGTTGTCTCCCTCCCTCCCTCCCTCCCTCCCTTCCTTCCCTCCCACCTTCTCCTTCCTTCCTTATTTCCTTCCTTCCTTCCCACCCGCTCTCCCCTCCCCTCCCCTCTCCTCTCCTCCCCTCCCCATTCTTCCTTCCTTCCCTCCCTCTCTCCCTCCCTCCCTCCGTCTCCCCCCCTTTTCTTCTCCCCTCGCAATTCTTTTTAATAAATCTAAAGTCTAAACAGCCTCTTACAGGAGCTGAGCCGGATGGATGGTGCTTCTCATGGACACATCCACCAAGTTATTTGGCAACCATTTTATGTGTGATGGTTTTTAATTAGTTTCATTAATGCAACCTATCTTGAAATGGCATCAGTTGTGACCCATTTGTTCACCTAGTTAGAGGGTTTTGACTAAGAGCAATTTCAAAGTCTGCTCAGTGGAGTTTCTAGGATGCCAAAAATCAGAAGGTTTATCCAACTGGAGCAGCAGATTTTAGAATGGGTAGATTACATAAATGCCTGAAGTGAAAAGTTGATGGTGACATGAGTTTTCCAGTCCTTTGTGATCATAAAAAAGCAATAAAAAATCGACCTGTTGGATTTATTGTGGACACACCTCCTTTGATTTCTAATTGAGTAAGAGACCAGGGTAGTGACAACAGCTCTTTAATATAGGGTGAACCCAGCAACCAAACTGGGAAAAACCTCTTCTTATATACAGTTCACCCTGGCTTCAACCAATCACAACGTGCTTGTTTCCGCCAAATATTTAAAGATACATAACACTCCTCCTCCCAGAAAACACTTTACCAACATCTACATATTATTTACATGTTATTTTTCGTAGTCACGTAAATAACTTGGCGCCTCCTGACTCTTTCGGACCTGCGCAGTTCAGTTTTGGGAGTGGGTTGAGCTGGTCGGAGGGGCTGTCTGCTCCTCCCAGCTCTTTCTCTAGGCCCTCTGGCCCTGGATTACTTGCAGAGTCGTCCCTGCTGTTCTCTCAGGGGAACCTGATGGCGTCGCTGGACCTCCGGGACTCAGATAAGTCTTCCGCCTCTCCCGGGTTTTCAGCTGTGGGTTCAAATAATGTGTGGTCAGGGTCTGTTTCATTGAGCTCGGATTGTCGGTTATTCTTTTCTTATTTGATCTATGTGGCGCCCATACTCGGTTGTCTTTTAACTCAACCAAGTATGACTTTGGACCGTTGCTTTTATGATTTGCCCTGACAGCCAACTTGGGCCGTCCCCATAGTTGCGGGCCCACACTCGATCGCCTATGCCCATTTCTCTAGTTTTTCCAGTTCCCCTTGTAACCCTCTGGTGTGTAGTGGGGATTTAAGCGGTCAGTGGGCACCGGGCTTCCGTCCATCAATAATTCGGCTGGGCTTCTGCCTGTTGCAGTGCTGGGGTTCTATGCTGAGCGGCCAGAAAGAAATCTATCTTTGTTTGCCAGTCGCCTGGCTTGAGTCTGGACAATGCCTCTTTAGCGCTCGGACGGGCGCTCTGCAAGGCCATTCGGCCGCGGGGTGGAAGGCGCAGAGGGCATGTCGGATGCCCTCATCTGCCAAGTATTCCTCAAACTGGGTTGCCGTGGTGCGGGCGTTATCGGATACTAGCGTGTCGGGCAACCCGTGGGTTGCAAATAGGTGCCGCAGGGCTGCGATTACTCGGCTGTCATGGATCTCATGAGAATGATTTCCAACCATTTAGAAGCGTCGACTACCACTAAGAAGGTTTGGCCGTGGAAGGGCGGCAAAATCGATGTGGATTCTTGACCAGGGCCCTTGGGGTTTCCCATTCCTAACTGGGGCCGTTGGGGGTAGTGGCCTGGATTCCTGGCAGGCCAGGCATTTCCCTACCCTCTCAGCAATTTCTGAGTCCATTAATGGCCACCAAACATAGCTTCTCGCTAGCCCCTTCATCCTTACGATCCCTGGGTGACCCTCGTGGAGAAGGTCCAATACCTTTTCCCTCAATTTCTCCGGGATCACCACTCGATCGCCCCATAGCAGGCACCCCCCTTGAGCCGAGAGTTCCCCCCGCTTCTTCACAAATTCCTTAAAACGCTCGCCCGGCGCAGCGGGCCACCCTCTTTGCACCCAACCCAGTACAGTTCTTAAGGTAACGTCCGGTCGCCCTAGCCACCTCCTTAGATGTGACTGGGCCAGAGTCAGAGAGTCAATCAGTAGTACAGGTGCCCCGGGTGGGGTCTCGATTGCCCCTGGCAGTGGGCATCTGCTTAATCGTCCGCATGCCCCAGGTCTTTTCCTGGTCGATGCTGCAGCTTGTAGGAGTAAGCAGCCAAAAGATAGTCCATCTGGTCAATCGGGTGAAAGTGCCACGGCGTTGGGTGATCGCCAGCCATTAATCCTAACAGTGGTCTATGGTCTGTAACAATTTCAAAGTCTCTGCCAAACACGTATTCGTGAAACTTCTTTACCCCTGACACTATAGCTAGGGCTTCTTTATCCAACTGACTATAGTTCCTCTCTGTTGAGGACATTGTTCTGGAATAGAATGCTATTGGGGCTTCTGTGCCATTTGGGACCCTGGGGGTGAGCCCAGCCCCACTCCGTGAGGGAAGCATATACTAGATACCAATGGCATTTTGCTGTGGTACTGAATTAGCAAGCTATCACTTGAGAGTAGGTTTTTTACTGCTTCGAAAGCCCTGGCTTCAGGCTTCCCCCAAGACCACACAGCCTTCTTTCCCAGCAACTTATGTAGCGGTTCAGCAGTTGCCTTGTTTTTTAAAAAGACCGCGTAAAAGTTCACTAGACCCAGGAAAGCCTGTAGCTCTGTTTTGTTTTTGGGCGCTGGAGCCTTTCTTATTGCCTTGACCTTGCTCTCGGTGGGGTGAATTCCCTCTTTGTCTATTCTGTAGCCCAAGAATTCTACGGATTCTACCCCTATTTGGCATTTGTTTACTTTAAGCTTTAGACCGGCTGACCGGAAAATGCCCAAAACTTTTCTCAGACGCTCCCCCAGTTCCTCTAAATTTTCTGCCGACACCAACACATCATCAAAATAGGGAACTACCCCGGGGAGCCCTTGCAGAAGTCGCTCCATTAAGTTTTGAAATAGACCTGGTGCCACACTCACCCCAAACTGCAACCGGGTGCACTTGAAAGCCCCCCTATGCGTCACGATCGTTTGGGCTTCGGCTGTGGCTGCGTCTACGGGTAGCTGTTGATAGGCTTGTGCCAAATCTAGTTTAGCAAAAACTTGCCCTTGTCCCAACGAGTGCAGCAAGTGTTGCACCACGGGAACTGGGTAAGCGCTCTTTTGTAAGGCTTTGTTTAACGTCGCCTTGTAATCAGCGCAGATTCTTACTGACCCATCTTGTTTTACCGGGGTGACGATTGGCGTCTCCCATTTGGCATGGTCGACTGGTACCAGTATCCCTTGCCTTATTAACTTGTCTATCTCCCTATCAATCTTGGGCTTAAGGGCAAAAGGTACCCTCCTTGCTTTTATCCGGATAGGGGCTACCTGGGGGTCTAGGTTAAAGGAAATAGGGGTCCCCTTGTACTTGCCCAGGCAGTCCTTGAACACATCTTCGAATTCACTCATGAGTGCATCTTTAAGGTTAACGTCACTTCTGTAGATGCCAGTCACTCCCATGCCCAATGCACGGAACCAGTCCAGACCCAACAAACTTGGCAGGGTCCCTTCGACGATCGTGATGGGCAGGGTCTTCTTGTGTGGTCCGTACTCGACTCGGACAGAGGTGGTCCCTCGAACAGGGATGCGATTCCCTTGGTAGTCGTGGACTCGTAGCCGTTGTGTTTGCAGGTGGCGTTTCGCGACTGATGGCAAAGCTTCCGCAAGAGTGTCCCAGGACATGATTGTGATCGCTGACCCGGTGTCCACTTCTAGTCGGCACGGCACTCCTTCTATTTTGGGCTTGGTGAAGATTTTCTTCTCCACCCGGGTTGAGGCGCGGCCTATTATCACGGTCGTTTGATTCGAGTTCGCGCCTTTTTTGTTTGAGCCAATCACGGGTCGCCTTGCCGATCCCGCGCTCTGATTGGCTGATTTGAATTTTCGGCGGGAAGGTTGGGGAGCTCGACAGACTTGAGCCAGGTGCCCCTTCTTCTCGCACCGCCGACATGTAGCGTCCTTGAACTTGCATTGTTGGCGCTGGTGTTGACCTCCGCAACTTCCGCATTCGTCCCGGTCTTCTTTGCCACGTTTCTCGGTTCGACAAACCCCTTCCTCATCCTCACCGTCTGATTCGGTCTGGATCTCTTCGTGGTGTACTGGGGTTGGTTTTGTGCTCGCCTTCGGCGTGAGCGGCTTTTGCAGGGTTTCCGCCGCTTGGGTGGACATCTCATGAGCTCTGGCTTCGTCCAGAGCGTTTGCCAGCGTTAGGTTGCTTTTTGATAGCAGCCGCCTCCATAACGAATGTCTCTGACCCCACGGATGAGTTGCTCTAGCAGCGCCTCGTCCAGGTCTCGGTACCCACAGTCTTTGGAGGCTTTCGCGGCGGCCATGTAGTCGCTGATGGATTCGCCCAGCTGTCTGCGCTCTCCAAATTCAAAACGCCGCACGTATTTGGACGGCGTTGGCGAAGTGGTTTTTTAGCAGGGTTTGCAGAGTTTGCCACGATACCGATTGTACCGGCGTTGGCTCTGCCAGGGCTTCCGCGATGTCGATGACCTCGGGACCGCAGTGGCTCAAGAAATATGCCCTTTTGCGGTTGTCTGGAACTCCTTGCAGTTCGTTTGCTTCTAGGAAGCTTTCGAAACGGGTCATGTACGTTCCCCATTTCTCTCTGGCTGGGTCAAACGGCGCGGGCGGAGTGTAACTGGCCATCTCCGCGTTTCTGCCCTGGGCTTGCTGGGTTCGGTTCTTCCGTGCTTCAGCTCGGTTCTGGTGCTCCTTAGCCTCGGAATCCCATCCTCGTCGCCAGTGTTAAGTTCGGGAAGTAACGAGGCTGGAGACCAGGGTAGTGACAACAGCTCTTTAATATAGGGTGAACCCAGCAACCAAACTGGGGAAAAACCTCTTCTTATATACAGTTCACCCGGCGGCTTCAACCAATCAGCAACGTGCTTGTTTCCCGCCCAAATATTTAAAGATACATAACAATCAATAAAAAGGAATACCTGAATGAAATGATTAATACAGCATTGAATTGTCCCATGGCCAATTGTCCTGTTGTCCTAGAGCCTCACTAGATAAACCAGAGGATTTTTTTTGGTTAGGTGATGGATCAAATTCCCAGAGAATGCAATGGACGTTGTCATAAAATGGCTGCCATGTGGAAGTTCACTCATTATTAAGATGGCTGCCACCCTGGAATTGATAAGCCACTAGTGGAACATGTAAAAATGATTTTTAAGTCCCTCAGGAGCATTTTTTCACAACCGATGGGAGTTAGAAAAAAGTACCTCCTTCATCTATAAATACATTTTTTTTCATCTCTGAGCAAGATGTCTATCAGGCCTGGGAGCCATCTTTGAGCCTTCAGGCCTGCCACACATTATACTGTGGGAATGTGCCGTTTCCAGCCTCTGGAGGGGAGAAGGCCATTTTTGCCCTCCCCGGGCTCCAAGAAAGCCTCTAGACCCTGGGGAGAGTGAAAAACGGGCCTTCTAGTCCCACTGGAAGTCAGGAAATGGGCTGTTTCTGGCCTCTGGAGGCCATTTGGGGGGCTTCTGGGTAGTGGGGAGGCTGTTTTCACCCTCCCCAGGCTCCAAGAAAGCCTCTGTAGCCTGAGGAGAGCGAAAAACGGGCCTACAAGGCCCACCAGTAACCTTTTTGCTGTTGCGTGCCAAAATAGAATAGACTAACAGAGATGGAAGGGACCTTGGAGATCTTCTAGTCCAACCCCCTGCCTAGGCAGGAAACCCTACACCACTTCAGACAAATGGTTATACAACATTTTCTTAAAAATTTCCAGTGTTGGAGCATTTGCAGCTTCTGGAGGCAAGTTGTTCTAATAATTAATTGTTCTGAATGTCAGGAAATTTCTCCTCAGTTCTAAATTGCTTCTCTTCTTGATTAGTTTCCATCCGTTGCTTCTTCTCCTACCCTCAGGTGCTTTGGAGAATAGCTTGACTCTTTGTGGTAGCCCTTGAGATATCAGAACACTATCAAGTCTCCCCTAGTCCTTCTTTTCATTAAACTAGCCATGCCCAGTTCCTGCAACTGTTCATCATATGTTTTAAGATATATTACTATCTTATTCTATTGCACTAAAAACATCAATGCTTTTCTTTCCCCTTCCTCTTCCGTTTTTCCTCTCTTTGTCTGGGTTCCAAGTAACATGCCCAACAAAAGAAGACTCCAAGCCTAGAAGTTCCTCAAAGTTCCATTTTATTAGAGATGTCAAATTGGCACATCTGGGAGAACCCGAATCGGAAACCCTCCAGGTTTTCCTCACCCATAGAAAAGTCCAAGTCCCTGCCCAGCACCTACATGTCCACCATATGGCCCAATCAATGCACCGTCCCAACTGGAGATGCCTCCCAGTCACACCACTCCAGATGCAGCGCAAGATGTCCTCGACTCTCTGAGAAAGGAATGTTATTATGACTACATATCTTCCCTGCTCCATACAATCTCCCCCTCCCAGATTCCCACAGCACTAAATGTGGCAGGCCTGAAGATCCAATGCAAAAGAGGGCTTCCAGGACTGACATTCTTCCTTTCTCATTATTTTCGATTAATGATAAAGTAATAATAAAAAATTAAACACCAGAGTTGTTGGAAGAAATTGTCCTCCCTGGGTGCATCACACACACACACACACACACACACACACAAGCCCAACTACCTGGGATTTTTCAACCACTCCCTGAACAGGGCAATTTTGTAATAGGTCCACCCAGGTGGACCTATTACAGAGTTGCACAAAGTGGTATTACGGATGTAATTAGTTATCACCGTTATGATGTCCTTGGACAATATAACTGCTATTAAGAGATAAACTGAATTCTGAACCCTGTTGTCCTTTATTGCCAAGAGGCTTAGGGCTCCCAACCACTCCCTGCCTATAAGTACCTCACCCGAAAATCTCCATCTCACAGAACCCAGACCGACCTGAACAGCAGCATGATGGCTTCCTTTGTGCTCTTCATCTTCACCATCTTCCTCCTTCCTGTGGCAAGATATGCAGAGGCAACAAGTATGTTGGGGTTCTTTGAATTAATTTATTGTCTTCTGATGCAGTTGTAGCTCTTTTCTAGCGGACAACCAATGTTTTGTGTTAGGCAGTTCTTTCTTCCTCTCAGATTGCATCAAGCGAATAGGGTCTCCAAGGCAAGCCCGCTAAGGTGACCAACTTCAGGTGGCCTTCAAGTGGATGGATGGGGGGAAGCAAGGAAGGTGGAATGGGATTCCTTGAGCCAGCAGGGTTAGTTGGAAGTTCAGGCAGCAAACAATCCGGGACCAATATTGGAACACATACTGAAATGTGGATTGAGTTAGACCTCTGAACGTGGAACGGTGTTGGCCGTCGGAGCATTTCATAAAATTAATCATTCAGATTGGGTTAGGCAGAAACTTTTTGCATGGAAGAGAATGCAAATCAATGGAATTCGAGCTAAGTTGAGCGCAGTCAGAACCTCGGCAGATAGTTACAGTCATTTCTTACTGTCGTTACCTTACTGCTACTTTGGGGTTAGCCCATGGTTTGACTTGGCTTGTTTTATCTTCTTTTCAAAGAAAGTTATATGCAATTCAGCCAGGTGTGTTCATCTGCGGGTATCTTTCTGCTCCCCCCTGGTGTAATATCTCTCTGTATTTCTCTCTGTGTGTGTATGCATGTGTCACTAAAAAGCACATGTCTGTTTGTAAGTTTCTGATTTTTATTTTTTGAGGATGGTTTCTCATTCCACCCCAAGCATGGCTGTCTTCCTCTCTGTGATTAGAGTTTCATCCTAAGCCATTTAGGGAATTTCTTTCCAGCCTTCTGCTAGGATGGGAATAATAAAATTGGAAGAGGGCTAGCGTCCGCTTCAGTATTAAAGTGTATTTCTATCGCAACTGAAATCTGAAGGCGTCTCAAACAAATGTATTTCCTTTTTTTTTATCCTTACCATTCTCTCTAGAATGTCTTGAGTGCTTCAATGATGGAGGAATTTACTGCAGTAACAAGGAAAGAAACTGCACAGATGGAGAAAAGTGCGTAGGTATTATCTCTAGGGCCAAGTTGTCGAGAGGTAGGTGGATTCATTTTTATGTTCATCTTTTTTATTAGGTTGATTTGGATGATATGGACATATCTACCTCCACGATAGTTTGGTTTCATATAAAGCAGAGTTTTTCAAATGTGACGATTTTCAGACACGTGGACTTCAGCTCCAAGAATTTTGAGAAATATTGATCTAAAGTATGTCTATCCATGTATAGGTACTTGGGTGTGTTTGGGTGTATAAAAATCCCTTTTTCATCCTTATAGTGGACCATGTCTTTCTCAATCTCAGGTCCTCTATCAAGGGCCTTCAACACAAAGATTGGGGAGATGTGATAACTACTTTCGGGTGTCTGAAGAGCTGCCTTGTAGAAGGTGAAGCAGAAATGTTAGAGTTATAACAAAAGACAGGATGAGAAATCTTGGATTTCTTCTACATGGCCACATGGGAGTCTGACAACAGCCAATAAAATATGTATTCTTGCCCAGGAACAGGAAGCTCATGTTCAAAGCCCAAGAGAAAGTAGAAAACTCTCACATTTTCATCTCCATGTGATCAGAACCCAGGACTGCTGGTGGTTCTGCTTCATCATTAAACCCTCTTTCAAAGCAGCCTTCATTTTGTCTCCAGTGTCTTTCTCCTGGCTTGGAACTGAACCAGATTTCTTCCTGCACTATTCAACAATGGAAAAAATTGTCATGGTAGAGTCAGCTGTGATGGATATCTTTCACTAACAGTGATTGGATGGCCCATCAGTCAGGGATTCCTAAGTGAATGCCTGATTAGATACTCGCCAATGTCAATTCTATTCTTTCCATTCAATACATAATTGTTATAGGGCTAATTTGTTAACAGCTGTGAGGGCTAACTGCTGCAGTGAGAACTTTGCATATAGCTCTTTTACATCCCATTCTTCCATTGTGTATAGCTGACACAATAACAGGAAGGTTGCTTTAATGCTGCAACACACCTGGGTGTTTCAGGATGCTCACTGGGGCATATCCTTATCTTCAGTGGCGCCTGTACAGCGTGAAAGTTGGGAAGTACCCATAGATATTCAGTGAGTGTTTTTGCACTATACCAGTCACTGGCTGGTATTCACCCAATATTCTTAACCGCTTGTTTAGTGAGCCAGGGTAGTGCAGTGGTTAGAGTGCAGTACTGCAGGCTACTTCTGCTGACTGCCAGCTGCCTGCAATTTGGCAGATCAAATCTCAGCAGGTTCAAGGTTGACTCAGCCTTCCATCCTTCTGAGATGGGTAAAATGAGGACCCAGATTGTTGTTGGGACAATATGCTGACTCTGTAAACTGCTTAGAGAGGGCTGTAAAAGCACTATAACAATATAGTTATTCATGTTGAGGGGTTCACACACCGCGCAGAACTCTGAAGAAAACCAACAAAGGGAAAAACTAATAGAATTTTCATTTTTAGGGGGTCAGTGTCAGCTGGGGGACTGGGTGGTGGGGGTGTAGGGTATCTCTCACAAGGCCACAAAGGAACCCAAAAATGAACTGGAGTGTTAGAAGCTTCAGAGTATTACATTTGGCTGATTCCATTGATAGTGTTGGTTGGAAAACAGAGCCATGTGATCCTCAATTGATTACATTCCTTAATCATTATATTTTTCTCAATAGAGCATGCTTTATCCGAATCCTTGGCCAAAACCTGTGTAGCTTCTGCAAATCATTTGGAGGGCGCCTTCCATTTCAATTTTGGAGACAGACTTATTTTTGAGTTTGATTCTCAGGTTTGCGATGATCCAGACACATACTGCCCCGATGGCCTTGCAGGTATGTAAACCTTTTTGAAGCCTTTGAATCTCATTCTGCTTTTGGCACTTTTCTATTGGGATGGTTGACATAAGAAATCTATGTACAGGAAAATTCCAATGACATCTTTCTAATCTTTAATGCTGACTACTTCAGCTTCAATCGCAATATTACAAGAGCAAAAAATAGATTCAAGCTTAATGTCAACCGCTTCAGTCTTGATTGCAGAAAATATGACTTCTGCAACAGAGTTGTTAATGCTTGGAACTCATTACCTGACTCCATAGTCTCTACTCAAAATCCCAAAATCTTCAACCAAAAACTGTCTACTATTGACCTCACCCCATTCCTAAAAGGACTATAAGGGGCGTGCATAAGAGCACAAAAGTGCCTACCGTTCCTGTCCTATTGTTCCCTTCATTATATCAAATTAATATTTATTTATTTATTTATTTATTTATTTATTTATTTATTTATTTATTCATATTTATATACCGCCCTATCTCCCTAAGGACTCAGGGCGGTTCACAGGCAAAATAAAAATACATATAGGATACAAAATAAAACATCAGATTAAAAAACTTATTCAACATAGCCCAATAGTTAAAAATAACAATATACACAATAAAACCCAGTTAAAACCCATATAAATTTAAAAAACCTAGTCCAGTATAGTCCAATATAGCTGATGCATATTCTTTACTTAGATATATATATATATTTTCTTCATGATATGTTTTTTTTACTTATGACAATGTTTGTGTATACTGTTGTGACAAAATTAAATAAATAAAAAAATCTCAAAAAGCTACTCTTAATTGTGAAAGGAGAGATAACTGGATAGTGTTAAAAACATTTGGAAGAGAATACCCAAATATTTGGGCAGGAGAGCTCAAGGGACATCAGAACATCAAAAAGCCAAAATGGTTAGAAATCTAATTATTCTACAGTTTAGCAGATTCCCCAGGAGTAAAAAAAAGTCAGTGAAAGGGAAAACAAGCTGTGTTGATCAGTGCTTTAAATCAATTCTTTTGCACAAGCACAAAATTTAAGAGAAAATTTCTACAAAATGTTTTATAGATGGCATTCAGAGCCTAAAAAACTAGCGTGCATGTACCCGAATTTACAAGCTAAATGTTGGAGATGTGATTGTGACGATGCTACTTATTATCATATATGGTGGACTTGTAAAAAAATCAAATCATTTTGGATAAAAATCTGGTGGATTATGCAAAACATTTTGAAAAAGAAGATAAAGTTTACTCCGCAGTTGTTTTTACTGGGCATAATTACAGACTGTATGGTAATAGAGAGTAAATTGATTTTAAATTTAATATCAGCCGCTAGACTATTGGTAGCGCAATATTGGAAGAAGGAACAATTACCTACTATTGAAGAGTGGATATTAAAAGTTGTAAATTTAGCAGAGATGGCAAAAATTTCAGCGTATTTGAAAGATTACTCACAAGAAAGATACATATTGGAATGGAGAAGATGGATTGATTATATTCAAAATAAATATCAGACCAAGCAGTATCATATAACTTTTGAATGAATAGAATGTAAGAATTGTATCTGTATTTTTTTTTTTTAATGTAAGAAGGGAGTAAAGGTTCCAGGGGAGGGATGGGAGTTTATGGATAGTTAGCGTAGTTTAGTTTATGATTGTTAGATGTTATATCCTGTATTTTGCTCCAGGAAGTCCGAGAGGTGTGTCTGGGGGGATTGGGAGAAGCTGGGAGTGGGGAGGGGGAGAGGATGAGGGAAGGGTGGAGGGAGAATTTGTAAAAACTTTGTAAAACTTTTTAATAATAAAAAAAATTAATTCTTTTGCTACATGAACTTATTTTGTGACTTGCAGGAGACAGCATGCGCATCTATGAAAATGGGAAATCTTGCCCAAAATGTTTCAGAACAGGTTACGATAACTGTACAAGCAAAGGAGAAGTGCTTTGTATGGGTGATTTAGTGAACTGTATTGAAGTGAATGGAGAAATAAGCAGTATGCGATCTGGTAAGCTGTCTTTATTGTTCCTCTTCTATTTAAACTCTTTCCTGTTAGCTATATTAAGCCAGCCAGTATCTTCAGTTTTTGTTTTTTTTAAAAGCTACGGAATGCTAAGAACATGCTACAGATATGATGGCGTCAGTGGTGGGATTCAGCCAGTTCGCACCTATTCGGGAGAACCGGTTGTTAACTTTCTAAGCAGTTCCGAGAACTGGTTGTTGGAAGAAATCTTATTTTGTTTTTTTTCCCCACTTTACAGGGCTAATCCTGTAAGGAAGGCAGGAAGGAAATGTTCTGGTGGTGTTTCTAGCCTAATCTTTATTGCCCTCCTTACAGAAACTGCCTCTCTGGTTAACCCTTATTACATTGTAACAGCTAAGTCGAAGCGCCCATCGACGTAATGTTGAGTTGGCCACACCCACACAGTCACATGACCACCGAGCCACACCTACCCAGCTGGTCATTAGGGCAGAGAACTGGTTTTTAAATTATTTGAATCCCACCACTCACAAAACCATTCACAAAACCTCAGTTGATTAGAATATACAGGTAATCCGTGACTTT
Source organism: Ahaetulla prasina (assembly GCF_028640845.1). NCBI lineage: Eukaryota > Metazoa > Chordata > Lepidosauria > Squamata > Colubridae > Ahaetulla > Ahaetulla prasina. The sequence goes on along the minus strand of NC_080548.1, from coordinate 26,939,417 downwards.
AACTATTCATTTAGTGACCATTCAAAGTTACAACAGCACTAAAAAGATAGACTTTTTTTTACACCTCTTGAATTTCAGGGAGTCAGATATATGGATTGTAAATATATATATATATGAACCAACGCTACATTATGCAGTAGCTTTGTACTCCAAATCTGAGTAAAACATACTTCATACAAACAGTATAATAGAATTGGAAGGGACCTTTGAGGTCTTCTATTCCAACTCAGTATAGGAAACCCTATATCCATGATGGTGAACCTATGGCATGCGTGCCACAGATGGCACGCAAGCATTGCCCTTACTCAGCTTCAGCGCACATGCGTGCATCGGCCAGCTAATTTTTGGGCCTTGTGAGTCCACCGGAATTCGGCAAAACGGGACAATTCCGGCCTCTAGAGGGCTTCTGGGGGGGATGGGGAAGGCCATTTTCACCCTCCCCAGGCTCCAAGAAAGGTTCTGGAGCCTGGGGAAAGTGAAAAATGGGCCTACTGGGCCCACCAGTTACCTTTTTGTCGTCGTGTGCCAAAAGCAGATGGAACGCAGGGGGATCACGCACGGTAAAAATTCAGACTGGGCCCACCCCCATCTATTTTCTGCTTCCTAAGTCCCAGCTGATCGGGAAGAAATGAGGATTTTGCAGTAACCTTCCCCTGGATTGGGGAGGGAATGGAGATTTTACAGTATCCTTTCCCTGCCACGCCCACCAAGCCACACCCACCAAGCCTTGCCACACCCACCAAGCCACACCCACAGAACTGGTAGTAAAATTTTTTGAAACCCACCACTGATTGGTGCTCCTGCCCTTAGTTTAGAAATTGTTCATACATTTGATGAGAGGAAAATGTAGAAATACTTTGAACAAGCCCATAAAATAAATCACTGTTTCCTTCTGCTTTAGGTACAAAAATCCCTTTTGCTGGAAAAGGTTGTGTCAGCCGATCAGTTTGCGACCTTGAAGGGAAGTCAGTCCTGCGTGGGACTTACATATTCACATTTAAAAAGCTTCAGTGTTCTAAAGCCAACGTGGCTCTTCCATTGTTGTAATGCCTGGCTTTCACTCTGGAGAAGAAGGACCTTGGGCCTCAGGTGTCTTTCTTCCTTCCATGCATCCTTGGGATCTTTCCTGTGAAAATTCTCTCCAAATTAAATCAAAGGTAGCTGGCAAAGGTCTTAAGAAAGATCAGGTTGGGGTCAGTCTCCCTCCCTTTAAGCACTGATGATGTTACCTAGTTTGGTATCGAAACGTCTACAGGAAAACCACCAAGCTCACAGAACATCGAGGAGCCCACAACTAAATTTATGCTGCAAAAATTCTATACCTCTCTGTTGCCACTCTTAATGTCCTTCTCAAAGTTGCCATCTATCTATATTTTTTAACAGGAGAAATTATGGGCTAAATTGGAATTATTAACTGCCGTCCATGTAAGTTTTCATCCCCTTATTATGGAATTACAATGAATGTGGTATAAATGTCCTGCCCCAGCAAATTTTGTGCCCCATCTCCTGACATGAGGTCGAGAATCCCACCCAAAGGCTGCAATTGCAATTGTTGTCGAAATAGACTAATATCCTTTGGTCAGTTTGAGACCACTGTTTGCAGGCATTTCCTTTCTCTGGAAAAACAGCTTCAGCGTTTTTCTACCTTTCCGAAATTGTAATTGTCATTGATTTGTCGCAATATTAAAATAAAAAAAATTAGAGATTAGCTCTCCACTCGTATGGGTGTGTTTTTCTTACTCATAAAACTTCCCATTCATTTCCTTTCTTACCCTTTTTCTTTGGGAAAGTCTGAGAAGGCCGCATGTCATGCCAAGGGAAAGCCATGGTTTATTTAAATGTTGGTTTGTTGATTCACAGATTAAGCCATCAAACCCCAATGTATAAACTGCAACAACTGGATTTTCTTACAGTGTTGAAGATTCTGCCTTTTGACTTGTAGTCAAAAAGAAAAAAAAATGTTTGCGCTGAGCACTCTAGTCATTTTTGGATATAGGACATGATAATCTCCAGACCCCTCCGTAATTGGATAACTGCATTCCTGTCGAACAGGCAACAAGTGGTCGAAATAGGCAGCACCCTATCAAATCCTGCACCTGTTAATAGTGGTGTCCCCCAAGGCAGCGTTCTAGGATCAACACTCTTCATACTATACATAAATGACCTTTGTGATCCTATTATAAGTAACTCCGTTCTCTTCGCCGATGATGTTAAACTATTTAACACTGCCAGCAATGCTGCTACCCTTCAAAAAGACCTTGACTTTGTGTCGGAATGGTCAAAAAATTGGCAACTCCAAATCTCAACCAACAAATGCTCTGTCTTACACATTGGCAAAAAGAATCAGAACACAAAATACAAGCTAGGTGGACATGACCTTGTAGATGACCCTCACTTTGTCAAGGACCTCGGAGTACTCATATCAAATGATCTAAGTGCCAAAGCTCGTTGTAGCAACATCGCCAAAAAGACATTAAGAGTTGTAAACCTAATCTTGCGTAGCTTCTTCTCCGGTAAGATTACACTACTAACCAGAGCATACAAAACATTTGCTAGACCAATTCTCGAATACAGCTCATCTTCTGGAACCCACACTGCATATCGGACATTAATACAATTGAGTGCATCCAGAAATATTTCACAAGAAGAGTCCTCCACTCCTCTGCTCACAATAAAATACCTTAGGCCAGCAGTCTTGAAATTCTGGGTTTAGAAAATTTAGAACTACGCCGCCTTTGGTATGACCTGAGCATAGCTCATAAAATCATCTGCTACAATGTCCTTCCTGTTGAAGACTACTTCAGCTTCAATTGCAACAATACACGAGCACACAATAGATTCAAACTTAAAGTGAACCACTCCAATCTTGATTGTAGAAAATATGACTTCAGTAACAGAGTTGTTAATGCCTGGAATGCACTACCACACTCTGTGGTCTCATCCCAAAATCCCCAAAACTTTAACCTAAGATTGTCTCCTGTAGACCTCACCCCATTCTTAAGAGGTCTGTAAGGAGCGTGCATTAAAGCACCAACATGCCTACCGTCCCTGTCCTAATGTTCCCTTTAATTGTATTCATTTTATGCATTCAATTCATGCTTATACTTATATATATTATTTAATATATATTCGACTAAATAAATAAATAAATAAATAAATAATCATGTTACGAGAGGGATGCAGTGGCTCAGTGGCTAAGATGCTGAGCTTGTCGATCGAAAGGTTTCGAATTCTTAGTGCTGCATAACAGGGTGAGCTCCCATTACTTGTCCCAGCTTCTGCCAACCTAGCAGTTTGAAAGCACATAAAAAATGCAAATAGAGAAATAGGAACCACCTTTGGTGGGAAGGTTAACAGCATTCCGTGTGCCTTTGGTGTTGAGTCATGCCGGCCACATGACCATGGAGACGTCTTCGGCCAGTGCTGGCTCTTCGACTTTGAAACGGAGATGAACACCGCCCCCCTAGAGTCAGGAATGAGTAGCACATTTGTGCAAGGGGAACCTTTACCTTAATCATGTTAATCTTGGCTGTGGAAAAGTCCTAATACTATTGGCAGCATTGGAAGAGAAACGAATAGTCAAGGCATTAGGTAAATCTTCAGCTCTGAAGCATCTTCTATCTTAGAAACTGGGAGATGGAGAGTTCCAGTCCCACCATAGGCATGAAGCCGGCTTAATGACTTTGGGCCAATCACCGGGTGACCATGAGTTCTATTCCTGTTTTAGGCATGAAAGCTGGTTGGGTGAATTTGGGAACTCCCTCTCACTCAACCTGATCCACTTCGTACAGTTGTCTCCCTCCCTCCCTTCCTTCCCTCCCACCTTCTCCTTCCTTTCTTATTTCCTTCCTTCCTTCCCTCCCGCTCTCCCCTCCCCTCTCCTCCCCTCCCCTTCCTTCCTTCCTTCCTTCCCTCCCTCCCTCCCTCCATCTCCCCCCCTTTTCTTCTCCCCTCGCAATTCTTTTTAATAAATCTAAAGTCTAAACAGCCTCTTACAGGAGCTGAGCCGGATGGATGGTGCTTCTCATGGACACATCCACCAAGTTATTTGGCAACCATTTTATGTGTGATGGTTTTTAATTAGTTTCATTAATGCAACCTATCTTGAAATGGCATCAGTTGTGACCCATTTGTTCACCTAGTTAGAGGGTTTTGACTAAGAGCAATTTCAAAGTCTGCTCAGTGGAGTTTCTAGGATGCCAAAAATCAGAAGGTTTATCCAACTGGAGCAGCAGATTTTAGAATGGGTAGATTACATAAATGCCTGAAGTGAAAAGTTGATGGTGACATGAGTTTTCCAGTCCTTTGTGATCATAAAAAAGCAATAAGGAAACGCAGTGTGGTATGAAAGGAAAATCGACCTGTTGGATTTATTGTGGACACACCCTCCTTTGAAAATTGAGGAAGGCTAAGTTATTGCCCTACAAAATCCACCGAATGAAATTCCTTGAGGTGGAACCTGGGACAATTAAATATTTCTAGGGAGACCTATCGAATTGAGTAAGAGGGCTGAGAGTCTGTCCTCAAATGTATTTTCGAACAGTCATTAAACAAACTGCCAAGGACTACCTGTAATTTTGATGGAGCCATGACCCATAACACTAAAATTAAAAAAAGGTCAATCCAAGAGTTACAATAATTTCAACGAAAGTGTGGTCATCAATAAAAAGGAATACCTGAATGAAATGATTAATACAGCATTGAATTGTCCCATGGCCAATTGTCCTGTTGTCCTAGAGCCTCACTAGATAAACCAGAGGATTTTTTTTGGTTAGGTGATGGATCAAATTCCCAGAGAATGCAATGGACGTTGTCATAAAATGGCTGCCATGTGGAAGTTCACTCATTATTAAGATGGCTGCCACCCTGGAATTGATAAGCCACTAGTGGAACATGTAAAAATGATTTTTAAGTCCCTCAGGAGCATTTTTTCACAACCGATGGGAGTTAGAAAAAAGTACCTCCTTCATCTATAAATACATTTTTTTTCATCTCTGAGCAAGATGTCTATCAGGCCTGGGAGCCATCTTTGAGCCTTCAGGCCTGCCACACATTATACTGTGGGAATGTGCCGTTTCCAGCCTCTGGAGGGGAGAAGGCCATTTTTGCCCTCCCCGGGCTCCAAGAAAGCCTCTAGACCCTGGGGAGAGTGAAAAACGGGCCTTCTAGTCCCACTGGAAGTCAGGAAATGGGCTGTTTCTGGCCTCTGGAGGCCATTTGGGGGGCTTCTGGGTAGTGGGGAGGTTGTTTTCACCCTCCCCAGGCTCCAAGAAAGCCTCTAGACCCTGGGAGAGTGAAAACGGGCCTACAAGGCCCACCAGTAACCTTTTTGCTGTTGCGTGCCAAAATAGAATAGACTAACAGAGATGGAAGGGACCTTGGAGATCTTCTAGTCCAACCCCCTGCCTAGGCAGGAAACCCTACACCACTTCAGACAAATGGTTATACAACATTTTCTTAAAAATTTCCAGTGTTGGAGCATTTGCAGCTTCTGGAGGCAAGTTGTTCTAATAATTAATTGTTCTGAATGTCAGGAAATTTCTCCTCAGTTCTAAATTGCTTCTCTTCTTGATTAGTTTCCATCCGTTGCTTCTTCTCCTACCCTCAGGTGCTTTGGAGAATAGCTTGACTCTTTGTGGTAGCCCTTGAGATATCAGAACACTATCAAGTCTCCCCTAGTCCTTCTTTTCATTAAACTAGCCATGCCTAGTTCCTGCAACTGTTCATCATATGTTTTAAGATATATTACTATCTTATTCTATTGCACTAAAAACATCAATGCTTTTCTTTCCCCTTCCTCTTCCGTTTTTCCTCTCTTTGTCTGGGTTCCAAGTAACATGCCCAACAAAAGAAGACTCCAAGCCTAGAAGTTCCTCAAAGTTCCATTTTATTAGAGATGTCAAATTGGCACATCTGGGAGAACCCGAATCGGAAACCCTCCAGGTTTTCCTCACCCATAGAAAAGTCCAAGTCCCTGCCCAGCACCTACATGTCCACCATATGGCCCAATCAATGCACCGTCCCAACTGGAGATGCCTCCCAGTCACACCACTCCAGATGCAGCGCAAGATGTCCTCGACTCTCTGAGAAAGGAATGTTATTATGACTACATATCTTCCCTGCTCCATACAATCTCCCCCTCCCAGATTCCCACAGCACTAAATGTGGCAGGCCTGAAGATCCAATGCAAAAGAGGGCTTCCAGGCCTGACATTCTTCCTTTCTCATTATTTTCGATTAATGATAAAGTAATAATAAAAAATTAAACACCAGAGTTGCTGGAAGAAATTGTCCTCCCTGGGTGCATCACACACACACACACACACACACACACACACACACACACATAAGCCCAACTACCTGGGATTTTTCAACCACTCCCTGAACAGGGCAATTTTGTAATAGGTCCACCCAGGTGGACCTATTACAGAGTTGCACAAAGTGGTATTACGGATGTAATTAGTTATCACCGTTATGATGTCCTTGGACAATATAACTGCTATTAAGAGATAAACTGAATTCTGAACCCTGTTGTCCTTTATTGCCAAGAGGCTTAGGGCTCCCAACCACTCCCTGCCTATAAGTACCTCACTCAAAGATCTCCATCTCACAGAACCCAGACCGACCTGAATAGCAGCATGATGGCTTCCTTTGTGCTCTTCATCTTCACCATCTTCCTCCTTCCTGTGGCAAGATATGCAGAGGCAACAAGTACGTTGGGGTTCTTTGAATTAATTTATTGTCTTCTGATGCAGTTGTAGCTCTTTTCTAGTGGACAACCAATGTTTTGTGTTAGGCAGTTCTTTCTTCCTCTCAGATTGCATCAAGCGAATAGGGTCTCCAAGGCAAGCCCGCTAAGGTGACCAACTTCAGGTGGCCTTCAAGTGGATGGATGGGGGGAAGCAAGGAAGGTGGAATGGGATTCCTTGAGCCAGCAGGGTTAGTTGGAAGTTCAGGCAGCAAACAATCCGGGACCAATATTGGAACACATACTGAAATGTGGATTGAGTTAGACCTCTGAACGTGGAACGGTGTTGGCCGTCGGAGCATTTCATAAAATTAATCATTCAGATTGGGTTAGGCAGAAACTTTTTGCATGGAAGAGAATGCAAATCAATGGAATTCGAGCTAAGTTGAGCGCAGTCAGAACCTCGGCAGATAGTTACAGTCATTTCTTACTGTCGTTACCTTACTGCTACTTTGGGGTTAGCCCATGGTTTGACTTGGCTTGTTTTATCTTCTTTTCAAAGAAAGTTATATGCAATTCAGCCAGGTGTGTTCATCTGCGGGTATCTTTCTGCTCCCCCCTGGTGTAATATCTCTCTGTATTTCTCTCTGTGTGTGTATGCATGTGTCACTAAAAAGCACATGTCTGTTTGTAAGTTTCTGATTTTTATTTTTGGAGGATGGTTTCTCATTCCACCCCAAGCATGGCTGTCTTCCTCTCTGTGATTAGAGTTTCATCCTAAACCATTTAGGGAATTTCTTTCCAGCCTTCTGCTAGGATGGGAATAATAAAATTGGAAGAGGTCTAGTGTCCACTTCAGTATTAAAGTGTATTTGTATCGCAACTGAAATCTGAAGGCGTCTCAAACAAATGTATTTCCTTTTTTTTTATCCTTACCATTCTCTCTAGAATGTCTTGAGTGCTTCAATGATGTAGGAATTTACTGCAGTAACAAGGAAAGAAACTGCACAGATGGAGAAAAGTGCGTAGGTATTATCTCTAGGGCCAAGTTGTCGAGAGGTAGGTGGATTCATTTTTATGTTCATCTTTTTTATTAGGTTAATTTGGATGATATGGACATATCTACCTCCACGATAGTTTGGTTTCATATAAAGCAGAGTTTTTCAAATGTGACGATTTTCAGACACGTGGACTTCAGCTCCAAGAATTTTGAGAAATATTGATCTAAAGTATGTCTATCCATGTATAGGTACTTGGGTGTGTTTGGGTGTATAAAAATCCCTTTTTCACCCTTATAGTGGACCATGTCTTTCTCAATCTCAGGTCCTCTATCAAGGGCCTTCAACACAAGATTGGGGAGATGTGATAACTACTTTCGGGTGTCTGAAGAGCTGCCTTGTAGAAGGTGAAGCAGAAATGTTAGAGTTATACCAAAAGACAGGATGAGAAATCATGGATTTCTTCTACATGGCCACATGGGAGTCTGACAACAGCCAATAAAATACGTATTCTTGCCCAGGAACAGGAAGCTCATGTTCAAAGCCCAAGAGAAAGTAGAAAAACCTCACATTCTCATCTCCATGTGATCAGAACCCAGGACTGCTGGTGGTTCTGCTTCATCATTAAACCCTCTTTCAAAGCAGCCTTCATTTTGTCTCCAGTGTCTTTCTCCTGGCTTGGAACTGAACCAGATTTCTTCCTGCACTATTCAACAATGGAAAAAATTGTCATGGTAGAGTCAGCTGTGATGGATATCTTTCACTAACAGTGATTGGATGGCCCATCAGTCAGGGATTCCCTAGAAGTGAATGCCTGATTAGATACTCGCCAATGTCAATTCTATTCTTTCCATTCAATACATAATTGTTATAGGGCTAATTTGTTAACAGCTGTGAGGGCTAACTGCTGCAGTGAGAACTTTGCATATAGCTCTTTTACATCCCATTCTTCCATTGTGTATAGCTGACACAATAACAGGAAGGTTGCTTTAATGCTGCAACACACCTGGGTGTTTCAGGATGCTCACTGGGGCATATCCTTATCTTCAGTGGCGCCTGTACAGCGTGAAAGTTGGGAAGTACCCATAGATATTCAGTGAGTGTTGTTGCACTATACCAGTCACTGGCTGGTATTCACCCAATATTCTTAACCGCTTGTTTAGTGAGCCAGGGTAGTGCAGTGGTTAGAGTGCAGTACTGCAGGCTACTTCTGCTGACTGCCAGCTGCCTGCAATTTGGCAGATCAAATCTCAGCAGGTTCAAGATTGACTCAGCCTTCCATCCTTCTGAGATGGGTAAAATGAGGACCCAGATTGTTGTTGGGACAATATGCTGACTCTGTAAACTGCTTAGAGAGGGCTGTAAAAGCACTATAACAATATAGTTATTCATGTTGAGGGGTTCACACACCGCGCAGAACTCTGAAGAAAACCAACAAAGGGAAAAACTAATAGAATTTTCATTTTTAGGGGGTCAGTGTCAGCTGGGGGACTGGGTGGTGGGGGTGTAGAGTATCTGTCACAAGGCCACAAAGGAACCCAAAAATGAGTGTTAGAAGCTTCAGAGTATGACATTTGGCTGATTCCATTGATAGTGTTGGTTGGAAAACAGTGCCATGTGATCCTCAATTGATTACATTCCTTAATCATTATATTTTTCTCAATAGAGCATGGTTTATCCGAATCCTTGGCCAAAACCTGTGTAGCTTCTGCAAATCATTTGGAGGGCGCCTTCCATTTCAATTTTGGAGACAGACTTATTTTTGAGTTTGATTCTCAGGTTTGCGATGATCCAGACACATACTGCCCCGATGGCCTTGCAGGTATGTAAACCTTTTTGAAGCCTTTGAATCTCATTCTGCTTTTGGCACTTTTCTATTGGGATGGTTGACATAAGAAATCTATGTACAGGAAAATTCCAATGACATCTTTCTAATCTTTAATGCTGACTACTTCAGCGTCAATCGCAATATTACAAGAGCAAAAAATAGATTCAAGCTTAATGTCAACCGCTTCAGTCTTGATTGCAGAAAATATGACTTCTGCAACAGAGTTGTTAATGCTTGGAACTCATTACCTGACTCCATAGTCTCTACTCAAAATCCCAAAATCTTCAACCAAAAACTGTCTACTATTGACCTCACCCCATTCCTAAAAGGACTATAAGGGGCGTGCATAAGAGCACAAAAGTGCCTACCGTTCCTGTCCTATTGTTCCCTTCATTATATCAAATTAATATTTATTTATTTATTTATTTATTTATTTATTTATTTATTTATTCATATTTATATACCGCCCTATCTCCCTAAGGATTCAGGGCGGTTCACAGGCAAAATAAAAATACATATAGGATACAAAATAAAACATCAGATTAAAAAACTTATTCAACATAGCCTAATAGTTAAAAATAACAATATACACAATAAAACCCAGTTAAAACCCATATAAATTTAAAAAACCTAGTCCAGTATAGTCCAATATAGCTGATGCATATTCTTTACTTAGATATATATATATATTTTCTTCATGATATGTTTTTTTTACTTATGACAATGTTTGTGTATACTGTTGTGACAAAATTAAATAAAAATAAAAATCTCAAAAAGCTACTCTTAATTGTGAAAGGAGAGATAACTGGATAGTGTTAAAAACATTTGGAAGAGAATACCCAAATATTTGGGCAGGAGAGCTCAAGGGACATCAGAACATCAAAAAGCCAAAATGGTTAGAAATCTAATTATTCTACAGTTTAGCAGATTCCCCAGGAGTAAAAAAAAGTCAGTGAAAGGGAAAACAAGCTGTGTTGATCAGTGCTTTAAATCAATTCTTTTGCACAAGCACAAAATTTAAGAGAAAATTTCTACAAAATGTTTTATAGATGGCATTCAGAGCCTAAAAAACTAGCGTGCATGTACCCGAATTTACAAGCTAAATGTTGGAGACGTGATTGTGACGATGCTAGTTATTATCATATATGGTGGACTTGTAAAAAAATCAAATCATTTTGGATAAAAATCTGGTGGATTATGCAAAATATTTTGAAAGAGAAGATAAAGTTTACCCCGCAGTTGTTTTTACTGGGCATAATTACAGACTGTACGGTAATAGAGAGTAAATTGATTTTAAATTTAATATCAGCCGCTAGGCTATTGGTAGCGCAATATTGGAAGAAGGAACAATTACCTACTATTGAAGAGTGGATATTAAAAGTTGCAAATTTAGCAGAGATCGCAAAAATTTCAGCGTATTTGAAAGACCGCTCACAAGAAAGATATATATTGGAATGGAGAAGATGAATTGATTATATTCAAAATAGATATCAGACCAAGCAGTATCATATAACTTTTGAATGAATAGAATGTAAGAATTGTATCTGTATTTTTTTTTTTTAATGTAAGAAGGGAGTTAAGGTTCCAGGGGAGGGATGGGAGTTTATGGATAGTTAGCGTAGTTTAGTTTATGATTGTTAGATGTTATATCCTGTATTTTGCTCCAGGAAGTCCGAGAGGTGTGTCTGGGGGGATTGGGAGAAGCTGGGAGGGGGGTGGGGGAGAGGACGAGGGAAGGGTGGAAGGACAATTTGTAAAACTTTGTAAAACTTTTTAATAATAAAAAAAATTAATTCTTTTGCTACATGAACTTATTTTGTGACTTGCAGAAGATAGCATGCGCATCTATGAAAATGGGAAATCTTGCCCAAAATGTTTCAGAACAGGTTACGATAACTGTACAAGCAAAGGAGAAGTGCTTTGTATGGGTGATTTAGTGAACTGTATTGAAGTGAATGGAGAAATAAGCAGTATGCGATCTGGTAAGCTGTCTTTATTGTTCCTCTTCTATTTAAACTCTCTTTCCTGTTAGCTATATTAAGCCAGCCAGTATCTTCAGTTTTTGTTTTTTTAAAAAGCTACGGAATGCTAAGAACATGTTACAGATATGATGGTGTCAGTGGTGGGATTCAGCCAGTTCGCACCTATTCGGGAGAACCGGTTGTTAACTTTCTAAGCAGTTCCGAGAACTGGTTGTTGGAAGAAATCTTATTTTGTTTTTTCCCCCCACTTTACAGGGCTAATCCTGTAAGGAAGGCAGGAAGGAAATGTTCTGGTGGTGTTTCTAGCCTAATCTTTATTGCCCTCCTTACAGAAACTGCCTCTCTGGTTAACCCTTATTACATTGTAACAGGCGAAGCGCCCATTGACGTAATGTTGAGTTGGCCACACCCACACAGTCACATGACCACCGAGCCACACCTTCCCAGCTGGTCATTAGGGCAGAGAACTGGTTTTATTTGAATCCCACCACTGGATGGCGTGCAGCCTGCCAGGGACAAAGTGCCAACTTCAAAACCGCTAAAGGTCATAAAAATTCACAAAACCTCAGTTGATTAGAATATACAGGTAATCCGTGACTTTAACTATTCATTTAGTGACCAAAGTTACGACAGCACTAAAAAAATAGACTTTTTTTTTACATCTCTTGAATTTTAGGGATTCAGATGTGTGGATTGTAAAAAAAAATATATGAACCAACTCTACATTACGCAGTAGATTTGTACTCCAAATCTGAGTAAAACATACTTCATAGGAACAGAATAATTGAGTTGGAAGGGACCCTTGTGGTCTTCTATTCCAACTCAGTATAGGAAACCCTATATCCATGATGGCAAACCTATGGCATGCGTGCCACAGATGGCACGCAAGCATTGCCCTTACTCAGCTTCAGCACACATGCGTGCATCGGCCAGCTAATTTTTGGGCCTTGTGAGTCCACCGGAATTCGGCAAAACGGGACAATTCCGGCCTCTAGAGGGCTTCTGGGGGGGATGGGGAAGGCCATTTTCACCCTCCCCAGGCTCCAAGAAAGGTTCTGGAGCCTGGGGAAAGTGAAAAATGGGCCTACTGGGCCCACCAGTTTTCTTTTTGTCGTCGTGTACCAAAAGCAGATGGAACGCAGGGGGATCACGCACAGTAAAAATTCAGACTGGGCCCACCCCCATCTATTTTCTGCTTCCTAAGTCCCAGCTGATCGGGAAGAAATGGGGATTTTGCAGTAACCTTCCCCTGGATTGGGGAGGGAATGGAGATTTTACAGTATCCTTTCCCTGCCACGCCCACCAAGCCACACCCACCAAGCCTTGCCACACCACCAAGCCACACCCACAGAACTGGTAGTAAAAATTTTTGAAACCCACCACTGATTGGTGCTCCTGCCCTTAGTTTAGAAATCGTTCATACATTTGATGAGAGGAAAATGTAGAAATACTTTGAACAAGCCCATAAAATAAATCACTGTTTCCTTCTGCTTTAGATGCAAAAATCCCTTTTGCTGGAAAAGGTTGTGTCAGCCGATCGGTTTGTGACCTTGAAGGGAAGTCAGTCCAGCGTGGGACTTACATATTTACATTTAAAAAGCTTCAGTGTTCTAAAGCCAACGTGGCTCTTCCATTGTTGTAATGCCTGGCTTTCACTCTGGAGAAGAAGGACCTTGGGCCTCAGGTGTCTTTCTTCCTTCCATGCATCCTTGGGATCTTTCCTGTGAAAATTCTCTCCAAATTAAATCAAAGGTAGCTGGCAAAGGTCTTAAGAAGGATCAGGTTGGGGTCAGTCTCCCTCCCTTTAAGCACTGATGATGTTACCTAGTTTGGTATCGAAACGTCTACAAGAAAACCACCAAGCTCACAGAACATCGAGGAGCCCACAACTAAATTTATGCTGCAAAAATTCTATACCTCTCCGTTGCCACTCTTAATGTCCTTCTCAAAGTTGCCATCTATCTATATTTTTTAACAGGAGAAATTATGGGCTAAATTGGAATTATTAACTGCCGTCCATGTAAGTTTTCATCCCCTTATTATGGAATTACAATGAATGTGGTATAAATGTCCTGCCCCAGCAAATTTTGTGCCCCATCTCCTGACATGAGGTCGAGAATCCCACCCAAAGGCTGCAATTGCAATTGTTGTCGAAATAGACTAATATCCTTTGGTCAGTTTGAGACCACTGTTTGCAGGCATTTTCTTTCTCTGGAAAAACAGCTTCAGCGTTTTTCTACCTTTCCGAAATTGTAATTCTCATTGATTTGTCGCAATATTAAAATAAAAAAAATTAGAGATTAGCTCTCCACTCGTAGGGGTGTGTTTTTCTTACTCATAAAACTTCCCATTCATTTCCTTTCTTACCCTTTTTCTTTGGGAAAGTCTGAGAAGGCCGCATGTCATGCCAAGGGAAAGCCATGGTTTATTTAAATGTTGGTTTGTTGATTCACAGATTAAGCCATCAAACCCCAATGTATAAACTGCAACAACTGGATTTTCTTACAGTGTTGAAGATTCTGCCTTTGGACTAGTAGTCAAAAAGAAAAAGAAAATGTTTGCGCTGAGCACTCTAGTCATTTTTGGATATAGGACATGATAATCTCCAGACCCCTCCGTAATTGGATAACTGCATTCCTGTCGAACAGGCAACAAGTGGTCGAAATAGGCAGCACCCTATCAAATCCTGCACCTGTTAATAGTGGTGTCCCCCAAGGCAGCGTTCTAGGATCAACACTCTTCATACTATACATAAATGACCTTTGTGATCCTATTATAAGTAACTGCGTTCTCTTCGCCGATGATGTTAAACTATTTAACACTGCCAGCAATGCTGCTAGCCTTCAAAAAGACCTTGACTTTGTGTCGGAATGGTCAAAAAATTGGCAACTCCAAATCTCAACCAACAAATGCTCTGTCTTACACATTGGCAAAAAGAATCAGAACACAAAATACAAGCTAGGTGGACATGACCTTGTAGATGACCCTCACTTTGTCAAGGACCTCGGAGTACTCATATCAAATGATCTAAGTGCCAAAGCCCGTTGTAGCAACATCGCCAAAAAGGCATTAAGAGTTGTAAACCTTATCTTGCGTAGCTTCTTCTCCGGTAAGATTACACTACTAACCAGAGCATACAAAACATTTGCTAGACCAATTCTCGAATACAGCTCATCTTCTGGAACCCACACTGCATATCGGAAATTAATACAATTGAGTGCATCCAGAAATATTTCACAAGAAGAGTCCTCCACTCCTCTGCTCACAATAAAATACCTTAGGCCAGCAGTCTTGAAATTCTGGGTTTAGAAAATTTAGAACTACGCCGCCTTTGGTATGACCTGAGCATAGCTCATAAAATCATCTGCTACAATGTCCTTCCTGTTGAAGACTACTTCAGCTTCAATTGCAACAATACACGAGCACACAATAGATTCAAACTTAAAGTGAACCACTCCAATCTTGATTGTAGAAAATATGACTTCAGTAACAGAGTTGTTAATGCCTGGAATGCACTACCACACTCTGTGGTCTCATCCCAAAATCCGCAAAACTTTAACCTAAGATTGTCTCCTGTAGACCTCACCCCATTCCTAAGAGGTCTGTAAGGGGCGTGCATAAAAGCACCAACATGCCTACCGTCCCTGTCCTAATGTTCCCTTTAATTGTATTCATTTTATACATTCAATTCATGCTTATACTTATATATATTATTTAATATATATTCGACTAAATAAATAAATAAATAAATAAATAAATAATCATGTTATGAGAGGGATGCAGTGGCTCAGTGGCTAAGACGCTGAGCTTGTCGATCGAAAGGTCGGCAGCTCAGCATTTCGAATTCCTAGTGCCGCATAACAGGGTGAGCTCCTGTTACTTGTCCCAGCTTCTGCCAACCTAGCAGTTTGAAAGCACATAAAAAATGCAAGGAGAAAAATAGGGACCATCTTTGGTGGGAAGGTTAACAGCATTCCATGTGAATTTGGTGTTGAGTCATGCCGGCCACATGACCATGGAGACGTCTTCGGCCAGTGCTGGCTCTTCGACTTTGAAACGGAGATGAGCACACACCCCCAGAGTCAGGAATGACTAGCACATTTGTGCAAGGGGAACCTTTACCTTAATCATGTTAATCTTGGCTGTGGAAAAGTCCTAATACTATTGGCAGCATTGGAAGAGAAACGAATAGTCAAGGCATTAGGTAAATCTTCAGCTCTGAAGCATCTTCTATCTTAGAAACTGGGAGATGGAGAGTTCCAGTCCCACCATAGGCATGAAGCCGGCTTAATGACTTTGGGTCAATCACCGGGTGACCATGAGTTCTATTCCTGTTTTAGGCATGAAAGCTGGTTGGGTGAATTTGGGAACTCCCTCTCACTCAACCTGATCCACTTCGTACAGTTGTCTCCCTCCCTCCCTTCCTTCCCTCCCACCTTCTCCTTCCTTTCTTATTTCCTTCCTTCCTTCCTTCCCTCCCGCTCTCCCCTCCCCTCTCCTCCCCTCCCCTTCCTTCCTTCCTTCCTTCCCTCCCTCCCTCCCTCCCTCCCTCCGTCTCCCCACTTTTCTTCTCCCCTCGCAATTTTTTTTAATAAATCTTAAGTCTAAACAGCCTCTTACAGGAGCTGAGCTGGATGGATGGTGCTTCTCATGGACACATCCACCAAGTTATTTGGCAACCATTTTATGTGTGATGGTTTTTAATTAGTTTCTTTAATGCAACCTATCTTGAAATGGCATCAGTTGTGACCCATTTGTTCACCTAGTTAGAGGGCTTTGACTAAGAGCAATTTCAAAGTCTGCTCAGTGGAGTTTCTAGGATGCCAAAAATCAGAAGATTTATCCATCTGGAGCAGCAGATTTTAGGATGGGTAGATTACATAAATGCCTGAAGTGAAAAGTTGATGGTGACATGAGTTTTCCAGTCCTTTGTGATCATAAAAAAGCAATAAGGAAACGCAGTGCGGTATGAAAGGAAAATCAACCTGTTGGATTTATTGTGGACACACCCTCCTTTGAAAATTGAGGAAGGCTAAGTTATTGCCCTACAAAATCCACCGAATGAAATTCCTTGAGGTAGAACCTGGGACAATTAAATATTTCTAGGGAGACCTATCGAGTTGAGTAAGAGGGCTGAGAGTCTGTCCTCAAATGTATTTTCGAACAGTCATTAAACAAACTGCCAAGGACTACCTGTAATTTTGACGGAGCCATGACCCATAACACTAAAATTAAAAAAAGGTCAATCCAAGAGTTACAATAATTTCAACGAAAGTGTGGTCATCAATAAAAAGGAATACCTGAATGAAATGATTAATACAGCATTGAATTGTCCCATGGCCAATTGTCCTGTTGTCCTAGAGCCTCACTAGATAAACCAGAGCATTTTTTTTGGTTAGGTGATTGGATCAAATTCCCAGAGAATGCAATGGACGTTGTCATAAAATGGCTGCCATGTGGAAGTTCACTCATTATTAAGATGGCTGCCACCCTGGAATTGATAAGCCACTAGTGGAACATGTAAAAATGATTATTAAGTCCCTCGGGAGCATTTTTTCACAACCAATGGGAGTTAGAAAAAAGTACCTCCTTCATCTATAAATACATTTTTTTAAAATCTCTGAGCAAGACGTCTATCAGGCCTGGGAGCCATCTTTGAGCCTTCAGGCCTGCCACACATTGTACTGTGGGAATGTGCCGTTTCCAGCCTCTGGAGGGGAGAAGGCCATTTTTGCCCTCCCCAGGCTCCAAGAAAGCCTCTAGACCCTGGAGAGAGTGAAAAACAGGCCTTCTGGTCCCACTGGAAGTCAGGAAATGGGCTGTTTCTGGCCTCTGAAGGGCATTTGGGGGTCCTCTGGGTAGTGGGGAGGCTGTTTTCACCCTCCCCAGGCTCCAGGAAAGCCTCTGTATCCTGAGGAGAGCGAAAAACGGGTCTACCAGGCCCACCAGTAACCTTTTGCGTGCCAAAAGTGGGGGGAGCACAGGGGGGGTCACTTGGGCATGCGCGGGGGGAGTGGGGGGCAATAGTTTCTTGCATTTTCTTACTGCATTTTTAAAATTAGGCTAGCCATTCACAGCTGGGATGAGCATTTATGAATAAATAAATCATAAATATGTGAGCAACCCAAACTTTGTTTTATATTATCTATCTATCTATCTATCTATCTATCTATCTATCTATCTATCTATCTATCTATCTATCATATTTTGGAACCACACATCCTTCACATAGGTGTCTATTTTCAAGTTGACTCCAAATCATGTTTTTTTCCCTACACACATTCTGGAAAAGAATTTGGATAATGCAGGATTAGGGTTTAGCATGCTTTATGAATCCATCCATTCTGTTTCAACATAAAAATTCTCTAAATAAATAAATAAACAAACAAACACATGCATTCATCAACATGCACAATGAGATCATTGCCTGAATAAACTAGTGGCTGAATTTCCAAAGCATGTTTTAAAAACAATTTTATTAAACTTATCAAATTGTAAGATACAAATAAAAATAATGGGAAAATAGGGGAGGGGAAAAAAGACAGCAAGAAAGAAAGAAAGAAAGAAAGAAAGAAAGAAAGAAAGAAAGAAAGAAAGAAAGAAAGAAAGAAAGAAAGAAAGAAAGAAAGACAAGCATTGACTTCCAACTCTGTAGCACAGTACAATAACATATCTCTACATACAGCCTCAACTTTTTTATTTTTAAATATTTAATATGTACTAGCCATTTCTATAACAACAAACCTATCAAATTAGCAAATCTCAAAGTCAAATTCTTCCCCATTTCGAGCACAAAATCCAGAAGCAGTTTCCCAGCAATTAGCACAGCCTATTTAATTGTTTAATTTGAACTTTGCTTATGGATTATTTGGGAATGTGCGTGGAAATGAATTGATATAACAACACACTTACTCTGTATTGTGCGATTCCAACCATTATTCCAACCATTATGTATGCAGGCGTGTATCTTACAACTTGAAGCTCACACCCGCCCTAAAACTGATAACACCAATTCATGTTTCCTGCAGCTCCTCGAGTTTTCACAATGTTTGCCTTACCCTTTTTATATTTCTTTCTCTTATATGACCCTTGGATTGGAAGAATTAGGTGGAAGAAATTCTGCACACTTCCCCTCTGGCAACACTGGAGAATGTTAAGGAAATGGCCAGGTATAGCTATACAGGGTTACTGGAAGAAATTATCCTTCATGGTGGTATCCCCTGCCCTGTGGCTCACTAGGAAGGGACACACACACACACACACACGCACAAACACACGCACACGGACACACACACACACACACACACACACACACACACACACACACACAAGCCAGGCTATCTGGGATTTTTCTACTCCAACCTGAACAGAGCAAACTTGAAATGGATCTTGTAATTCTTCAGGTTTGCACAAAGAGGCGTTACGCACATAAGCGGGCATCACCTGTTGTGACGTCCTTGTATAGTGTAAATACTTTTAAGAGGAAAAATATATGCTGGACTCTGCCATTCTTTTTCCTCAAAAGGCAGCGTGCTCCCAACCACTCCCTGCCTATAAGTACCGCACCCGGAGAAGATCTCCATCTCACAGAACCCAGACCGACCTGAAGGGCATCACAATGGCTGCCTTTGTGCTCTTCATCTTCACCATCTTCCTCCTTCCTGTGGCAAGATCCGCAGAGGCAAAAAGTACGTTGGGGTTCTTTGAATTAATTTTCACTTCTTCTGATGCAGTTGTAGCGGTTTTCTAGCGGACAACCAACGTTTTGTGTTAGGCAGTTCTTTCTTCCTCTCAGATTACATCAACCGAATAGGTTCTCCAAGGCAAGCCCGCCAAGGTGACCAACTTCAGGTGGCCTTCGGGTGGAAGGATGGGGGGAAGCCAGGAAGGTGGAATGGGATTCCTTGAGCCAGCAGGGTTGGTTGGAAGTTCAGGCAGCAAAGAATCCGGGACCAATATTGGAACACATACTGAAATGTGGATTGAGTTAGACCTCTGAACATGTACAGAGCATGGTGTTGGCTGTCGGAGCATTTCATAAAATCAGTCATTCAGGTTGGGTTAGGCAGAAACTTTTTGCATGGAAGAGGATGCAAATCAATGGAATCTGAGCTAAAAGTTGAGCGCAGTCAGAATCTAGGAAGATAGTTACAGTCATTTCTTACTGTCATTACTTTACTGCTACTTTGGGGTTAGCCCATGGTTTGACTTGGCTTGTTTTATCTTGTTTTTAATGAAAGTTATATACAATTCAGGCAGGTGTGTTCATCTGCGGGTATCTTTCTGCTCCCCCTTGGTGTAATAGCTCTCTTGTATTTCTCTCTGTGTGGGTCACTAAAAAGCACACGTTTTTTTGTAAGTTTCCGGTTTTTATTTTTTGAGGATGGTTTCTCATTCCACCCCAAGCATGGCTGCCTTCCTCTCTGTGATCAGAGTTTCATCCTAAGCAATTTAGGGGAATTTCTTTCCAGCCTTCAGCTTCTCATTCCACCCCAAACCTTCTCTCTGGTCAGAGATTTCTTGCTCTCTGTATCCAGAGAAATTCATCAGGAGCCATTTCTTACCAACCTTCTGCTAGGATAGGAAGACCAAAAAATGGAAGAAGGCTAATGTCCTCTTCTTAAAGCAGGGGTCTCCAACCTTGCTCCCTTTAAGACTTGTGGACTTCAACTCCCAGAGTCCCTCAGCCAGCAAAGTCCACAAGTCTTAAAGGGACCAAGGTTGGAGACCCCGGTCTTAAAGTATATTTACGGCATAATGACACAACTGAAATCTGACGAAATCTCAAACAAGTCTTTTTTTTTTTTAATAAATCCATTCTGCTCTCTCTAGAATGCAATGTCTGTGCAGACGGTGGACCTATTCCCTGCCTAGGAGCTACCATATCAGAAGACTGTGAAGCAACATGCTTAGGTGTTGCCTCTCGCACCACACTGTCGATACGTAAGTGGCCTGATATTTCCCTTCTCATCCCTATGGGTGCTGTGTGTAGGTATGCATGTATATGTGTTTGTGTCCGTATATAAAAATTCTCTTTGCATCCCTAAGGTGGTGTGTGTGCAGGTAGGTGAGTGTATTTGCCTAGCTGTGTATTTTTTTAAATTTTTTTTTCTTCTTGCCCTAATGGTGGTATGTCTGCTCCTCAAATCTCAGGTCCTCTACCAGGGGCCTTGAAGACAAGATTGGGGAGATGTGATAGCTGTTCTCAGATATCTAAAGAGCCGCCTTGTAGTAGAAGATGAGGCAAAAATTTTAGAATTGTTCCAAAAAACAGGATGTGAAACAATAGATTTAAATTACTAGGAAATAGACTTTTAACAGACACCAGGAGACTTTTCTTTAGGAGCTGTTCAACTAGGACAATTCAAAGATTGTCTGGTGGCTCAGCAGACTAAGTCTGTCTGTTATTAACACAGCTGCTTGCAATTACTGCAAGTTCAAGTCCCACCAGGCCCAAGGTTGACTCAGCCTTCCATCCTTTATAAGGTAGGTAAAATGAGGACCCAGATTGTTGGGGGCAATAAAGTTGACTTTGTATATAATATACAAATGGATGAAGACTATTGCTTAATACAATGTAAGCCGCCCTGAGTCTTCGGAGAAGGGCAGGATATAAATTCAAATTTAAAAAAAATTGTCACGCAAGACCCTCTTTTCAATCAATCAATCAATGAATCAGAATAGAGCTGGAAAGGACATTGGAGGTCTTCTAGTCCAGCCCCCTCCTCAAGCAGGAGATCGTACACCATTTCAGACCAGTGACTGTCCAGTCTCTTCTTCAAAACCTCCAGTGACGAAGCACCCACAACTTCTGAAGGCAACTTCTGTTTCACCGGTTAATTGTCCTCACTGTAGGAGATTTCGCCTTAATTCCAGGTTGGATGGCCCATCTGTCGGGGTTTCTTTAGCAGAGGGTTTCTGACTAGAAGATGTCTAGTGTCACTTCCAAACTCTCCATTCTATAATTACATCATTACATCATTGTCATATTGCTTATTTGTTAACAACTGTGAGGGGGCTGACTGTTGTGGTAAAACCTGTATATGCAGTCCTTTTTCTTCCATTGTGTAGAGCTGACGCAACAATGGGAAGGTTGCTTTAATGCTGCACAACGCTTGGCTGTTTCAGAATGCTCACTGGGGCATACACTTATCTTCAGTGGAGCCGGTACAATCTGAAAGTTGGGAAGTACCCATAGATATTCAATGAGTAATGTTGCACTCTACCAGTCACTGGCTGGTATTCAGCCAACATGCTTAACTGCTCATTTAGTTATCCGTGTTGAGGGGTTCACACACCATGCAGAGCCCTGAAGAAAACCAACGAAGAGAAAAACTAATAGAATTTTCATCTTCATTTTCATGGGTCAGTGGCAGCTGGGGGAGTGGGTGGTGAGCGTGTAGGGCACAGGTGAAATACAGAAGTGGGTTTCAGCAGATCCTGACCAGTTCTGGAGAACCAGTAGCGGAAATTTTGAGTAGTTCCAGAGAACTGGTAGTAAAAATTCTGACTGGCCCTGCCACCATCTATTCTCTGCCTCCCGAATCCCAGCTGATCGGGAGGAAATGGGGTTTGTGCAGTAACCTTCCCCTGGAGTGGGGTGGGAATGGAGATTTTACAATATCCTTCTCCTGCCATGCCCACCAAGCCACGCCCACCAAGCCACACCCACAGAACTGGTAGTAAAATTTTTTGAAATCCACCACTGGTGAAATCCAGTAGGTTTTGACAGGTTATGAAGAACCAGTAGCAGAAATTTTGAGTAGTTCGGAGAACCGGCAAATACCACCTCTGGCTAGCCCCAGAGTGAGGTGGGGAATGGAGATTTTGCAATATCCTTCCCCCATGAGTGGAGAAAGAATGGAGATTTTGCAGTATTCTTCCCTTGCCACACCCACCAAGCCATGCCCATGCCCACCAAGCCACACCCACAGAACTGGTAGTAAAACTGGTGTAGGGTATCTGTCACAAAGCCACAAAGGAACCCCAAAACAAACTGGAGCGTTAGAAGCTACAAAGTGTTACATTTGGCTGATTCCGTTGACAGAATTGGTTGTAAGACAGAGCTGTGTGATGCTCAATTGATAACATTCCTTAATCAATATATTTTCCCCATAGAACGGGATTCTGTAAACTCATTCTTCTCCAGAAGCTGTGTAAATCCACCAAATAATTTGACTGGCTCCTTCTATTTTGATTTTGGAAATGCCTCTACTTTGGACTTTACTTCTGAGGTTTGCGATGAAAAGGACCCAAACTGCATGTTTTCCCCTCGAGGTATGTAAAATGCTTTTGAATTTTATTTTGCTTTTGGCACTTTTCTTTTTTAATTGTTGAAAAAAAGAAATCTACGTACGGGAAAGTTCCAGTGGAAAGAAGCGAGGCCTTTCTACAGGTAGTTCTCAACTTATGGTCATTCTGTTAGTGCCTGTTTGAAGTTAGAACAACACTGAAAAAAGTGACTTATCATTGTTTTTTTCACATTTACGATCATCGCGACGTCCCCATGGCCCCATGATCAAAATTTAGATGTTTGCAACTGGAATTGTTCTGTCCCCCTCCCCACTTCACAGAGAAGACACAGAGACGCATGTCCCACAGTCCTTTATATTTGCAACAGACCTGATTTTCAGTAGTGAATGAAAGCCTTGGCAGCTACAGTGCAAAGACCTGCCAAGTTCCGAATTCTTTATCTCTTACGGAGACAGAAGCCCATGTGTCCAAGATTCGTTGCCAAGAGCTCACAGAAAAAAGCCTTTGCACAGTCCAGGCCTTTAACTCCCAAACAACCGATCTGAAGTTCACACTTGGTAGCTTTTTGTCCGTCACAAGGGCCAGATGGCAATTCCACCCACTTTTATCCCCTCTGGGGTGTGGCTCAGTGACTCAGCAATCTCTGAGTCTGCCACACCTCTTCCTTTGCTCCGCACGCTTATCTTTTCGTCGCTGCCTCGGGTCAATCCAAATTGATCCTCAGCAGCTGGAGCCTGAGGCATTGCCAGGGAGGAGGAGGGTCCCGGAGAGGGAGGCCTTGTAGGCTCCTCCCCATCACTCTCAGAGTCATCGTCCTCCATGAGGACAGGCTTGGGGGCCAGAGTCACAACAGGAATGTATTTATGGCAGTTGCAGTGTTCCTGTGTCATGCGATCCGCCTTTTGTGACTTTCTGACCAGCAAAGTCAAGGGGGAAGCTAGATTTGTTTAACAACTGTGTTACTAACTTAACAACTGCAGCGATTCACTTAACAACCCTGGCCATGAAAGGTCGCAAACTGAGGCAAAACTCACTTCATGACTCTCCTGCTTGGCAAAGGACATTTCTGGGCTCCATTGGGGTCATACGTCAAGGACTATCTGTAATCTTTAAAGCTTATATCAAGAACATCACAAAATCCATGTTCAAGTCCACTCTTCTCCCTAATTTGCAAAAGGAGAGGTAACTGGAGTGTCTTAGAAACATCGGAAAGAGAAGATCCAGGCATTTGATCAAGATCTTTTGCAAAGTTGTTGGAAGGAGGCAAAGAAAGTGCCTGGCCACCTTTTAATAGACGTCTCATCCAGGAGTGGGCTGCCGGGGGTTCGTGGGGGTTCGCAGGGGTTCGGGAGAACCTCTAGCTAAGATTCTGTGCAGTTCGGAGAACCCCCCAAACCCCACTCCTGGCTGGCTCCACCCACCCTACCCCTCCCCTCCCAGGAGTCCCCACCCAGCCGGTTTTGGATGCAGGTAAGTGCAGGGCATGAATGGAGGCTTGGAGAGGACGAAAAATGGGTCTACCGGAAATTTGGGAAGGCCAGAAACAGGCCTGTTTCTGGCCTCCAGAGCCTGGGGAGGCCGTTTTCACCCTCCTAGAGGCTCCAGAAAAGCCTCCGGAGCCTGGGGAGGGGAAAAAAAACCCCCTGCGGTGCAGGAGGCCAACTAAACCACACCCACCATGGCCACGCCCACTCAGCAACCGGGCAGACAATCCCTTGCTAAACTTTTTGAAGCCCACCCCTGATCACATCTATAGATACAACTTGGTAATAAACAGGTGGCATTTTGTCTTTTAAACCAGGATAAGGCAAGGTGGCAACTTCCAGTTGTTTGATCTTTAATGCCCCTTCACTTGAGCTGGCATAACCCATTTTTCATCTGCCTTCACTAAACTTACCCGCAAGGACAACAAAGCCTCATGTCAAATAAATACGATGAGCAAAGGAATTCCTTCTGGAATTGAAAGGGACTGGGTCATCAATAATAGAATAACAGAGTTGGAAGGGACCTTGGAGGTCTTCTAGTCCAATCCCTTGCTTAGGCAGGAAACCCTACACCACTTCAGACAAGTGGTTATCCAACATCTTTTTAAAACCTTCCAGTGTTGGAGCATTCACAACTTCTGGAGACAAGTCATTCCACTGATTAATTGTTCTAACTGTCAGAAAATTTCTCCTTAGTTCTAAGTTGCTTTTCTCCTTGATTAGTTTCCACCCATTGCTTCTCCTGCCTTCTGATGCTTTGGAGAATAGCTTGATCCCCTCTTCTTTGGGGCAGCCCCTGAGATATTGGAACACTGCTATCATGTCTCCCCTAGTCCTTCTTTTCATTAAACTAGGCATACCCAGTTCCTGCAGCTGTTCTTCATATGTTTTAGCCTCCAGTCCCCTAAATCAGAATACCAGAAAGACAAAATGGTTGGAAATCCAATGATTCTACTGTTTAGCAGATTTCCCCAGGGGGGAATCTAAAAAGTCTGTGAAAGGGAAAATAAGCTCTGTTGATAATTGCTTTTAATCTATGATGTTGCTACGTGAATTTATTCTGTGATTTGCAGATCCACCTATTCGCATGTATGAAAATGGGAAATCTTGCCCAAGATGTTTCAGAACCGGTTACAATAACTGTGATGCTGATGGAGAAGTGCGTTGCCTGGGTGATTTAGTGAACTGTATTGAAATGAATGGAGAAATAATCCATACGTATATCCGTAAGCTATCTTTATCGTTTCTCTTTTATTTAAACTCCTTTTGCTGTTAGATATACTAAGCCAACTAGTATCAATCAGCCAGTATGTGGCACAGTGGTTAGAGTGCAGTACTGCAGGCTACTTCTGTTGACTGCCAACTGCCTGCAATTTGGCAGTTCAAATCTCACCAGGCTCAAGGTTGACTCAGCCTTCCATCTTTCCGAGGTAGGTAAAATAAGGACCCAGATTGTTGGGGGCTATAGGCTGACTCTGTAAACCGCTTAGAGAGGACTGTAAAGCGGTATATAAGTCTAAGTGCTATTGCTATTGCTACATACATAATACCTACCTACCTACATGTCTCTTTATTTCTATCTGGGATTGTGATTCCTCTGCTCCATGTTCATCAGCATCCCCATCCTTTGTTCAGAAATCTTTCATACATTTGATGCAAAGAAACTGTAATGCAAATACTTTTAACAAGTCCCTAAAACTAAAACACTGTTTTTCTTCAGCCTTGAATATGACCACCACAATCTTTTTTGCTGGAAAAGGTTGTGTCAGTCGATCGGTCTGCGACAAAATGGGAAATAATAAGTTCTTCCAGTTCGGGACTTACACGTTCACATTTAAAAACCTTCAGTGCACTAAAGCCAACGGGGCTTTTTCATCGTTGCGACGCCTGGCTTTCACTCTGGAGAAGAAGGACCTCGGGCCACAGGTGTCCTTCTTCCTTCCATGCATCCTTGGGATCTTTGCTGTGAAAATTCTCTCCTAGTTATGTCAAAGGTAGCCGGCAAAGGCCTTAAGAAGGATCAGGTTGGGGTCAATCTCCCTCCCTTTAAGCACTGATGATGTTACCTAGTTTGGTACCGAAACGTCTGCAAGAAAACCATCCCGCGCACCGAACACTGAGGAGCCCACAACTAAATTTATTCTGCAAGATCTTACACCTCTCTGTTGCCACTCTTAATGTCCTTTCCAATGTTGCCATCTATTGGTATTCTTTTATGTGAGAAATGATGAACTAAATGGGAATTGTTAACTGCATTTAATGTAAGCTTTCGCTCTGCTGATACGGAATTAAAATGAATGCACTTTATGTCCTGCCTCTGGAAATATTTGGCTCCATCTTCTGAATGAGGTTGAGACTCCCACCCAAAGGGTAAATTCACTGTCAGATCCCTTAATTTGCTTAGCTCCAGTGTATTTCCCTTGAAGTCAGTGGGATTTAAGTTGAGTTTGATGAATATATCCCATTGACTCTGGTGGAATTAAACTGTTGATTTTGCTTGAATCAGTACAATTAAGCTGGTTAATTAACTATATCTACCGTGTTTCCCCGAAAATAAGACCGCCCCGGATAATGCAGCTCTCAGCCGAATTGTCAAAAAATTAAAATAAAGGGAATGAGAGATTAATTCTCCTGTCTTTCTTACCGTCTCACTTATTGTTGTTGTTTTCACAAAACATCTAATTCATCTTTATTTCCTTCCTTAATCTTCTTCTTTGGGAAAGTCTGGAAAGGTGGTGTGCCACAGCAAGGCAAACCCATGGTTTATTTAAATGCTGGTTTGTTGAGTCACACATTACATTAAACCAGTGGTTCCCAACCTTTTCTTGTTTGAGGCACAACCTTTTCTTGTTTGAGGCACCCTTGGAAAGCCTTTCAAAAGTTCCCGGCACCCTTATAAGGAAATAGATATTTAAAATCTCCGTAGCTCAAAAGTTCCCGGCACCCTCAAAAGATCTCACGGCACCCCTTAGTGCCGCGGCACACTGGTTGGGAACCACTGCATTAAACCATCAATCCCAACGTGCGAATTCCAGCATCTGGATTCGCTTACAGTGCTTTCGATTCTGCCTTGTGACTGGCTGGACTTTAGCATATTGCATGAATGCAGTCAGGAAGGCAATTCAGTTTATCAAAAATAAATAAATAAAGAGAGAATTCTAATTTTTGCACCTATATCTGGTCTAAGAGCATTGCGTGGGGTCATTTTGGTATTCAGCGGGATCTGCTTCTGAGTTGATATATAGTGAAATACATTGATGTTACTGCCTGGGTTCTCATGTCAAATTAAGCCACCGTTTGCTTAATCATGGTGTGAGGTTGCCTCTGATTATATTTAGGAAAAAATATACCTTAACTTCATTTGAAAATAAAGAAAAGTACTTTTACTAAATACATCCGGACAACAGCAGTGTAAAGTTGGATCTGAGACAGAATATGGCTAACATCCCATATCCCCTCGTTAGTCCCTCCTTCCCACAAAAGGTCAGGCAGTCCTGGTCCAATGCCAGCTCCTTCTCGCCTCCCACCCCCCAATCTTCTTCCGAAGGTCTCCGGCAATTTCTTATCTCAGGAATGCAGGGTCCGTTGGAAAGCCCGCCTGTCTGTTTATGCTGATTCAAACATTTGCTGCCCACCTCCCCTCCTTTTATGTCAGACGACACTCTTAAAGGGCCCTCTTCTGTTAATCGGATAGTATACATCTTAGGTTCATGGTTATTTTACATTAACATACTGACACTGCAATCTAACTACTAAATACAAATTGCACACATATAACACAAATAGAGTGAAGCTTGGAGTGGAGGCTGACACATGGTTTGTTAAATAAACCATAATCAGCTGTGTTGGCATTTTAAACCTACCCACCCCCAAAAATACTTTGATTGTCATAATGTGAGACTTTGATCTTCAGAAGAAACTTCAGTTACTGCCCGAAGTGCGAATATATTTCAACATTGCTCTTTTTAGAAGAGTTATTGATCACCATAACCTGCAAATCAGTCCTGAAAAATTGATCTGAATCCTAATCATTAAAATACACTTTAATACCACTTTATAATGCCTTGGTAAGGCCACGCTTGGAATATTGCATTCAGTTTTGGTCGCCACAATGTAAAAAAGATGCTGAGACTCTAGAAAGAGTGCAGAGAAGAGCAACAAAGAGGATTAGGGGACTGGAGGCTAAAACATATGAAGAACGGTTGCAGGAACTGTGTATGTCTAGTTTAATGACAAGAAGGACTAGGGGAGACATGATAGCAGTTTTCCAATATCTCAGGGGTTGTCACAAAGAAGAGGGAGTCAAACTATTCTCCAAAGTACCTGGGGGTAGAACAAGAAGCAATGGGTGGAAACTAATCAAGGAGAGAAGCAACTTAGAACTAAGGAGAAATTGCCTGAGCAATTAATCAGTGGAACAACTTGCCTCCAGAAGTTGTGAATGCTCCAACACAGGAAATTTTTAAGAAGATGTTGGATAACCATTTGTCTGAAGTGGTGTAGGGTTTCCTGCCTGGGCAGGGGGTTAGACTAGAAGACCTCCAAGGTCCCTTCCAACTCTGTTATTATTATTATTACATACGCTGATCTGTTGGACGATGACACTGTTTATCTCAAAAGTAATTCTGTTCTGGTTATACTGATTCACTATAAAAGTAAAAGTTACCCAGATGGTACGATTGGAGAATATGGTTTCAAATGAAATCCTGCAATATTGCTCCATTATTACTCATTACTTTTCCATTAAGATATAAGTTCCTAATGGACGTGGATTGTATTTTACATTCTGTCTCATCTTATATTTTATTGAAAACATTATGCAGTGTGTACATAATGTATAAATGTGGGATGCAGCATTACAGCGAGAAGAACCTTCTAATAGCATTGGGCAGAGAATAAAATGTTTGCACTGAGCACTCGAGTCATTTTTGGATATGGTACATGATATCATGCTGATCTTTGCCTAACATTATTGGAAGCGTTTGAAGAGAAAGGGATTGTCAAGGGATTAGGAAAGTTTTCAGCTCTAAAGCCTCATCCTCTGTCTTAGAAACTGGGAGATGGAGAGTTCTACTCCCAGCTTAGGCATGAAAGTCAGCTGGGTGACTTTAGGCCACTCACTCAGAGACTGTGAGTTCGGGTTCCAATTTAGGCATGAAAATTGGCTGAGCGACTTTGAGCCAATCAGTAGAAGATGGGAAGTTCTAGTCCTGTTTTAGGCATGAAAGCTGGCTGGATGACTCTGAGTCAATTAGTAGGAGACAATGAGTTTTAATCCCACTTTAGGCATGAAAACTGGCTGGGTGACTTTAGGCCATTCACCTGGAGACTGTGAGTTCTAATCCTGATTTAGGCATGAAAGCCTTCTGGGTGACTTTAAGCCAATAAGTAGGAGACAGCCAATTCTAGTCCTGCCTTGGCATGAAAGCCAGCTGGTGACTTTGGGCCAGTCCCTCTCTCTCACCCAAACCCATCTCACAGAGTTGTCGTTGAGGGGAAAAATAGGAGGAAGCAGTATTTGGTATGTTTGCAGCCTTGACTTGTTGATAAAAATAACAAAGGCACGATATAAAAGTAAATAATTAAAAATCTGCTTGAGTCCAGGACACTGCGATCATCATAAATATGACTCAGTTGCCAAGTATCCGAATTTTGATTATGTCACCATGGAAATGCTGCAATGGTTGTAAGTGGGAAAAATGGTCCTAAGTCACTTTTTAGAGTGCCGCTGTAACTTCAAATGGTCACTAAGCAAACTGTTGTATGTCAAGGATTAGCTGTACACATAGCTATGTATGTCAGGCGCAAGCTACCAGAACTACCCTGGGAGCTGAGCAGGGAAGTATCTTTATTGCTACGTGCCAATTTGCAAGAATCTCTCCAAACTAACTACATTACAGGTACCAGATATATGGTACCTTGCTCAATAGTAGTAACTGTGAGAGGGATCTTGGAATCCTAGTGGACAACCATTTAGATATGAGCCAGCAGTGTGCAGCAGCTGCCAAAAAAGCCAACACAGTTCTGGGCTGCATAAACAGAGGGATAGAATCAAGATCACGTGAAGTGTTAATACCACTTTATAATGCCATGGTAAGGCCGCACTTGGAATATTGCATTACTTCGTGGTCGCCACTATATAAAAAAAGAGGTTGTGACTCTAGAAAGAGTGCAGAGAAGAGCAACAAAGATGATTAGGGGATGGGAGGCTAAAACCTATGAAGAACGGTTGCAGGAACTGGGTGTGTCTAGTTTAATGAAAAGAAGGACTAGGGGAGACATGATAGCAGTGTTCCAATATCTCAGTGGCTGCCACAAAGAAGAGGGAGTCAAGCTGTTCTCCAAAGCACCTGCAGGCAGGAGAAGAAGCAATGGGTGGAAACTAATCAAGAAGAGAAGCAACCTAGAACTAAGGAGAAATTTCCTGACAGTTAGAACAATTAATCAGTGGAACTACTTGCCTCCAGAAGTTGTAAATACTCCAACACTGGAAATTTTTTAAAAAATGTTGGATAGCCATTTGTCTGAAATGGTGTAGGGTTTCCTGCCTGGGCAGGGGGTTGGACTAGAAGATCCCTTCCAACTCTGATATTATTATTATTACGTTCACCGTAGAAGAGGGTTGTCAAACACAAGGCCCGCAGGCCAGATGTGGCCTGCGATGTGGTCGGATCCAGCCCGTGGGACCTGTAGTGGTCCGCCAGCAGCCTGCGGAGCTGGCAATGGAGTCGGACAGCGATGAGGCTGAGGAAGAGCTGGGCCAGTCCTGGAGGCTGGGGAAGGCTCGGTTAAGGGCTCTGCGTCAGAGGCTGATGTGGGGCCAGGGTCATCGGAGGGTGAGGTGCAGACACTGATAGTAATGAGGCAGAGGAACAGGAAGAGCCTGTTCCTAATGCACGCATGAGAAGAGCTGCCAGAAGGCAAGAGCAGCTCAAGCAAAGAAGGCAATTCAGGAGTAGGGCCAAGAGATGATTGACCCCTCCCCTAAGGCTTAAAAGACCAACAACGGCGTTTGTGCTCTTTGCCGGAAAACAACGTTGATAGCTTTGTCTTGCTGCATTTGTATCGGTGTCTTCTGAACTTTTGCCAAGAAAGGCCTTTGGCAGTTTGCCTAATTGGACCAAGGTTGGTGATAGGACTGAGGAATTTGTTTTGGGAGGAATTTGCTTTAATTGAGTTGAACTACGCTGAGAATGAAGTAATTCTCAGCTGTTCAAATAAAGTTTGTTTGTTTTTACACTGACTGAGTTTCCTACTACCAACTTGGGCTTGGCGTCGCAACAGGACCGTCCTGGAAAATTTAAGGGGCTGGCCTGCGTAGCTTCGACCCAGTCTACCTGTATTGCTTTGGCCCAGTCTACCCACAAAGCTTTGGCCTGGTCTACCTGTGTAGCTTTGGTCCGATCTACTCAATCCAAAGAGGAAACATCAGGCCAGTGTGGCATCAGCCTGGTTTACCCAGTGCAGAGAGGAAACATGCCAGCAGTTTGGGGATTGGTGTCAAGCTGGCCACGCCCACCCAGTTGGCCACACCCACCCAGTCAGCTTCGGCAGCCGGCCCCCCTGAGGTCAATCACAGCCCTGATGCGGCCCTCAATGAAATTGAGTTTGACCTGCCTGCCATAGAACAACTTAGATAAGCCCTCCAAAGTTTAGGGAGAGCCTGCTTTCCGTAGTTTCCTCCCCTTCAACGATTCCAGGGCTAGCCAGTCTCTTCACTCCTCCTCCCACTTCAGCTGCAGATTCCACCACAAAGAAAGACGTTGTTGTGCCTCGTCCTCCCTCCTCTCCTCAGCCTGGCCCCTCCCATCTCATCCCGGGTCTGCTATCAGACTCTGAGTCTGATAATGAAGATGAATGGCCTGTCATGCCTCCAGCCCCCGGCCCCCGGCCCTGGTCCCATGCCCGGACAGGATGTCAGGAATGAACAAACAAACCTCACTCCTACAGTGTGTGAGCAGGGAGCCAGCCACGTGCTGGAATTACCGACAGCAGATCCAGCTGAAGAGAATTCAAAGTGGGAGGATCCTCGCTTCCGGATATCTGAGAGGCGACGTCAGCAGAAGGAAGGGAGGGGCAGGCCTGGATAAATGCTGAATCATGGAGCCACACCCCACAGCCTATATAAAGGACCTGCTTTTGGCATTCCTTGAGTCAAGCAAAGTCTCATCTAGTTTGCTGAAGTCACAACTTGGATTCCTGCCTGCCCTGAGAAATCTGAAAGGAATTTGGCAAAGCTGCAGAGGCTTCATGGCCACGCTTGATACGGACTTCCTAGACCCGGTCGTCGGAGGGGGAGGGGGACATGACAGAGGTAGATTTTGATCAAATGATTGTTGTCACCTTCTTGATTTTTGGCCCTAGCAAGCAGCACAATCAGGATCAGGCAGGAAACGATCCCAGATGAACTCATCCTATTTTACCGTAAAGCTACATTAATTTTGCAAGAATCTTGCAAGGCTGAAAGTACAAATCTGCTTCTGTTTTTTATATATATATATATATAATCTAGAAAGCCAGGATGGTTCCCTTGTGAGCTTCTCTTTTTTTTTTTTTTGCCTCATCTTCACATCTCATCCTTCCCTAGGCAGCATCTCTTCCCCACCACCCATCTCCCAAGGTCAATTCTACCTACGTCTATAGGCCTTCTAGGCCCACTGGAAGTCGGGAAACAGGCTGTTTCTGGCCTCCAGAAGGCCTCCGGGGAGGTGGGGAAGGCCGTTTTCTCCCTCCCCAGCCTCCAAGAAAGCCCCTGGAGCCTGGGGAGGGCAAAAAAACGGGCCCACCAGGTTTACCGGGCCATCGTGTGCCAAAAGCTGGGGGGCACATGGGGAGGGGTGTCATGCACACATGCGTGAGGGGTGGGGCACATTGAATTATGGGGGTGGGCATGCATGTACATAAGCCCCTTGCACTCCCCCCACTCTTGGTATGCGACGGCAAAAAGGTTAGCCATCACTGGCTTAGTGTTGTGTCCCACTCCTCCTCTGACGGCTGGGTCGGGGAAGTCTGTATCAAGCGTGACTACAAAGCCTCTGCAGCTTTGCCAAAGTTTTGTCAGAATTCTCAGGGCAGGCAGGAGTCCAAGGTGTGACTTCAGCAATCCAGATTAGACTTTGCCTGACTCAAAGAATACCAGAAAGCAGGTCCTTTATATAGGCCATGGGGTGTGGCTCCATGACTCAGCACTTATCCAGGCCTGCCCCTCCCTTCCTTTTGCTGACGTCGCCTCTCCCTTCTCCGGAAGCGTGGATCTGTCCACCCTCCAGCTGCCGGCAATCCCAGCTCGTGACTGGCCTCATATTCCTCATGTTCACATGCTGTGGGGGAGGGATTTATCTGCTCGGTTTGTCTGGGCATGGTGCCAGGACTGGGGGCTGGAGGCATGCCAGGCTGTTCGTCTTCATTATCCGTTTCTGGCTCAGGTAACAGGAGATGAGAGGGGCCCGGCTACGGAGAGGGGGGCGAGCGAGGCACAACACTTAGTGCACATGTTGCGGACAAGAAACCACTTCTAAATCAAGATCAGAAAAAAGCATATCAAATGATCATGGATCAGCTAGCAAAACAACCATGTGGTACATTTTACTTGATGCTTCTGGGGCACAGGGAAAAGAGTTTTAAGTAATTTAATTCTCGCCGAAATAGGGGCTCAGTGTGAAGTTTCTCTTCCTGTCTAATACGGGTTTGGGATAAATAAATACCCAGGCAAGGCAGGGTTATCAGCTAATATATGATAACAGCAGCGCGACTATTATTCGCTCAGTATTGTAAAGATCCATTGATTCCCTCAAAAGAGGAATGGTCGATAAAGATGACAGACCTGGCAAGGAGGCCAAGTGAATGGCCCTTATGAGAGAAAGATCTCTGGAAAAAAAGAAGAAATCATTTATTCATCTGTAATCGGAAGCCCTTTGTGGACTGCTTGCCAAATTTTGACAGATGGATTTGATGATTGTTGTAATTTATAAAGGGAAGAAAATGGACATTTTATTATAACTTTAAACTAAGAGTTGAAAGTAAGCCTTCTTGAGATCCTGGAAGAAGAAGTCAGAAGTCATACATCATATAGTCCTTTCTTTTTTCTTTATACTTTTTCATATTTTCTTTTGTTTGTTAGTTTGTGGGGTTTTCTAATGCAGGGGTCTCCAACCTTGTCAATTTTAAGACTTGTGGACTTCAACTCCCAGAATTCCTCAGTATGGGGTTGGTCTAGACCAGGGGTCTCCAATTTTGTCAATTTTAAGACCTGTGGACTTCAACTCCCAGAATTCCTCAGTATGGAGTTGGTCTAGACCAGGGGTCTCCAACCTTGTCAATTTTAAGACTTGTGGACTTCAACTCCCAGAATTCTTCAGTATGGAGTTGGTCTAGACCAGGGGTCTCCAACCTTGTCAACTTTAAGACTTGTGGACTTCAACTCCCAGAATTCTTCAGTATGGAGTTGGTCTAGACCAGGGGTCTCCAACCTTGTCAACTTTAAGACTTGTGGACTTCAACTCCCAGAATTCTTCAGTATGGAGTTGGTCTAGACCAGGGGTCCCCAACCTTGTCAACTTTAAGACTTGTGGACTTCAACTCCCAGAATTCCTCAGCCAGCAAAGCTGGCTGAGGAATTCTGAGAGTTGAAGTCCACAAGTCTTAAAGTTGACAAGGTTGGAGACCCCTGTTCTAATGCATAGGCTTTGTAAAATTAATAAAATTATTTGAAAAGTAAAGGGGAAAAGGGAATTGGGATCAGGCATGATACCAGAGATGAGATTCAGCTGGTTCTGTCTGGTTCGCGTGAACCGGTAGCGGCGATTGCTGTAGGCCCCGCCCACCCGCCTGGATGTAATGACGTCCTATTTTGCCACATTTTCAAGGCCAGGCATGCATGGAAGGTGATTTACAAACCTGTAGCGTGCGTGCTCACATTTGCGAACTGGTAGGGAAGGTGAGTAAATCCCATCTCTGCACGATGTTCTCCATAGAGGCCTCTGGGCCCAGAGAGACATCACGGTCCAATGGATTGGGGAGATCCCTATTCTAATCTCGCTTCTACTACAGAAGCTCACTAGATGATTCTCAGCCTAATCTACCTCACAGGGTTGTTGTTGCTGTGGGCAAAAAATGGCAGGTAGGGGAGAGTAGCATTTGCTGCCTTGAATTCCTGGTCAAAAGGCAGAATAGAAACCAACCCATCAACTAAATTTACCTTATGTCTCAGGCACTCATTCTGTCTTTCTTCTCTAATTCAATATTATGAGAGAGGTTTGGCTAGCATGAGACTTAATTTCCTACTTTAATAACGTAAAACGTAAACTTCCAAAACAGTTAAGTGCTGCAGAGCTCTTAATGGTCGGGCTTTATTTTTTTTAAAATTCAGTTTCTCACCGCAGTGCACTTAACTGTTGGATCGGTGCCAGGCTGTACGTTGGCATGTAATGTTTTTCCCGATACTGCAGAAGTACATAAGGGTAGACTGGGTCAACACCCCAACACTCTCAGTTTTCAATTTCCTAAAAAATATAGAAGGAAAGAAGAGCAGGGATGGGTGTAGGGAGAGAGAAGAAATGCGGTAGCATCTAACATTTATGCCTCAGAATTCGGAGGACTCTCATGTACTGTATTTGTTTTAGTGAATACCGGTAATATTTTAAAAGGACAGAAAGGATAAAATATACGAGCACAAATAATTATCTGACAGGAGACGCCAGAAGGGCGACTCGTTGTCGGAAAGATTGTTCATGATTTTGAGCAAAGATGTTTAGTAGTACCAGACATGCAGCTCTGCCACAGGAAATCTCTTTTAAAACCGGCATCTGATTTCTGTCAAATCCCAGAGGTCCAACCTTCATCAACAAGGAGGAAAAAAAAAAAACCTCTCCAGATTTCCTCCTGAATTTCAGAGCAAAGAAAATCCAACAGCTGGACTGAGAGAAAGCTAAAAGAATCCCAAACTGGTTTTTATTTTGGATTCCTCCTTTATAAGATTGGCAGCTGGGAATTCTGATGGTTCTCCTCACCTTGTAGAGGCAGTCAACCAATCGAAAGAAAAAAAGGAAAGAAAGAAAGGAGGGAGGGAGGGAGAGAGGGAGGGAGGAAGGAGGAAGGAAGGAAAGAAGAATATAGGAACGAAGGAGGTAGTGGTGGGATTCAAAAATTTTTACTACTGGTTTTGTGGGCATGGCTTGGTGGGTGTGATAGTGGAAGGATACTGTAAAAACTCCATTCCCTCCCCACTCCAGGGAAAAGTTACTGCAAAATCCCCATTTCCTCCCAATCAGTTGGGACTCGGGAGGCAGAGAATAGATGGGGGCGGAGCCAGTCAGAGATGGTATTCTCCAAACTATTCAAAATTTCTGCTACCAGTTCTCCAGAACTGGTCAGAACCTGCTGAATACCACCTGAAGGAAGGAAGGAAGGAAGGAAGGAAGGAAGGAAGGAAGGAAGGAAGGAGGGAGGGAGGGAGGGAGAGAGAAAGAAAGAAAGAAAGAGAAAGAAAGAAGGGGAGAGGGAGGGAGGAAGGGAGGAAGAATATAGGAAGAAAGGAAGGAGGGAGGGAGGAAGAAAGAAAGAAAGAAAGAAAAAAGAAAGAAAGAAAAAGAAAGACAGACTGCAGAGTGTTTGTACCCAGCAGTCAGGTTTATCTTATTGTCTATTGATAAAGTCTAAAAAAATTGGATGTGTGGGCTAATCAGTGCAATTGTTTTTATGAGGATGCAAGACTCTTAATTGGCTTTGATGCAAAAAAAGGCATGGCTACCTTTACGGAAAGTTGCTATCTCACCACCGTAGCTTGGCCACAATCCCTTTGTAAGTGGGGGGGGGGGAGGCAGAGGGGAGGGAGAGGCAGGGGTGGAGCAACGATTGGATATCTCCTCTCCCCTTTTTGGCTGCCTTCTCCATAAAGCCAGACTAGCTCTCTCGGAAGCAGAGACTTTTGATGCATTCAACAAGCTTCCCAGCCCAGCTCTGATTTCAGCCAACCACTGTCAACATGGAGGTGTCTTTTGTCATCTGCCTCCTTACGGCATCCCTTACTCTGGGTGAGTAGTACCTTCGTTTTGGGATGATTGATGACTGAAGGGCTCCTCTTCAGGACAATGGGTTCCAACAATCCTTCCAATTGTGCCCGGTGGGGCGGTGGGGGGTGGAAGGAAGGAATTGTCAATGTTCATTAAATTGATTTGAAGTATCTCTCCCCACCCCCACTTAAGATGATCACCTCTTCGTAAATAGATGGTGGCCTTCAGTGACATGTTGAAACAGGACTACCTCTGCCGTTAAAGAGAGCTGAGAGGATTTGCTCCAGTCCAGTGCTTTGTGGGTGTTTCAAACTCTTCGTGTGTGTCTATGCCTGCGTGGAACAGAAGCAAAGTGTGTTGTTGCCTAATTGGCGCCACAAGACTTGCGTTCTTCTTCATACATGGACAGAAGTTCGTGTGGGCTCAGCTGGGCAAACTGTTGAGGTTGGATCGCAAGCATTCACAACTATCTCTGGAGGCGTGGAAAGCTGTGGATGATGTGCTGCTGGATACTTGACAAGGATTTGGACAGGAACCCCCTTCCACACCCCACCCCAACTCAAGAAGCAAACGCGGCAATTCTCATGTTCAGCTTTATTTTATTTTTTTATGTTCTATTGGTTTTAATGTAATTTCTTCAGTGGGAGTCACCCAGAGCTGTACAGAGACAGGCAGCATGCGAGTTTAATAATTTATTATTGTTATTATTCGTTTGGTGGATCGAAGGAGAAGTTTAAACAGGATTTGGCATTTTTTTTAATCCACCTATCAAGTTCTTTCAATGGCCTGAAT
Organism: Ahaetulla prasina; assembly: GCF_028640845.1. NCBI lineage: Eukaryota > Metazoa > Chordata > Lepidosauria > Squamata > Colubridae > Ahaetulla > Ahaetulla prasina. The sequence goes on along the minus strand of NC_080548.1, from coordinate 26,901,383 downwards.
TGTTGTTGTTGTTGTTGCGGTTATTGTTGTTGTTGTTATGGTTAGTCACACAGGCAGCCAGATTATTACCAGTATCATTTAACTTTGGCAAAGAAAGGAAACAGAAAGGAAAGGAAAGAAGGAAAGAGAAAGGAAAGGCAAGAAGAAAAGAGAAAGGAAAAGCAAATGATTCACTTTTCTTTCTACTCTTGGTTTCTTCAGTTTTTGCAAAGTCCCAGGAATGTACCGTTTGTCAATCAAGTGGAAAGAACTGCCAAGGGAATAAGGAAGTCTGCCCTACTCCGGAAGACAAATGTAGCATCATTTTATTGGAAAAGACTTTAGGTAGGTACAAAACGTCTAAATTCAGCGTGCAGCCAATCAACATGATTCTGAACGGCCTCTTCTACAGACTGGGTTGATTTTATCCTGCAGGGTTAAACCATATACGGAATCAATGTCTTGTGGTTTCATTACTTGGCTTCACAGTTCTGACAAAGAAAAAAAAATGTGTGTGCGTGTCTGTGTCTCTGTGTGTGCCTGTCAGTTAGTATCCTAAACCAGGGGTCTCCAACCTTGGCAACTTTAAGACTTGTGAACTTCAACTCCCAGAATTCCTCAGCCAGCTTTGCTTACTCTTTTGTAATCCCTTCCTCTGCAATCTCTCCACTTTGGTGGGTAAGAGAAACAGACACGTCTGCCTGAGGGATTCTGGGAGGTGAAGTCCACAAGTCTTAAAGTTGCAAGGTTGGAGACCCCTGTCGTAAACAGCTCATTGCTGAGATGGATAGAAACAGTGAAGGCTGTTCAAATGTACTTCAACACACATACATGCTTTTCAAAATCCATGTGATGCTTTTCCTCAGGACTGTGTCTGTGTGTCTGTGTGTTTGTGTATGTGAAGCACAGCTGAGACACACCCACCTCTCAGTGGTCATCCTTCAGCATCCTGTGTGAGTGTCGCCTCCATCAATTGCTGACTTCTTTCCTAGATTGGCTAATCTAATCTGGAGAACAGGGAAGGGAAAACCAGAGAAGGACGACTCCTTCGATTATTATCTTGTTTATTTATTATCTGAGTTTTATTGCCTTTATAATTAACTCAAGGCAGGGAACTTAATTTTTTCCCCAGTGCTGTTGTTATAACTTCAAAATTTTTTTATTTATTTACATTTATATCCCGCCCTTCTCTGAAGACTCAGGGCGGCTTACAGTGTGGTACCTAAACAAAGATTTGAAAGCCGAGGACTAGCTGCATTGTAGGTTCTAGAAGAGGGGTGTAAAACTCAAGGCCATGGGCCGGATCCGGCCCACAGAGTGCTTAGATCTGGCCCATGGGGCGGCCCTGGAATCAGCAAAGGACTGGGCCTTGGTGCTTCTGCCTCTGTGTACAGCCCCTCCCCCCCCGAGCTCCGTTTTTGCTGGCAGAGGGCTATCAAAAGAAATTAAAAAACAAAAGGAGAAATGTTTTCCCTTTTGCATTTGAGCACTCAGGAAGGGACAGGAAAGGGAGAAAGAGAAAGAGGAAAAATGGGAATAGAGCAAAGAAGGAAAAATAAGGAAAGAGGGGAAAGAAGGAGAAAGGAGAATGAAGAGGGAAGGAAAAAGAAGAAAAGGAAGGAAGGAAGGAAGGAAGGAAGATAGGAGGGAAGGAGATTATAATGAGAGTGATGGAGGGTCTCAGGGAAGCCCTACCTTAGCACTTGGCCAACAAGGTGCTCCCGACATGAGTTCCATGTCACGCCCATCATGGCCACGCCTACTGTAGCCATCCGCACCCCCAGCCATGAGGCTCCCCCCCAGCCCTCCGAGGTCAAACACAACCCTGATGTGGCCCACAATGAAATCGAGTTTGACTCCCCCTGTTCTAGAACATGAATAAAATAACTTATGAGGATAATTAACCAGTGGTATGGCTTGCCTTCAGAAATTGTGAGTGCTCCATCACTGGAGGTTTTTTTAAAGAGACTGGACATTCACAAATTGTATAGGTTCTCCTACTTGAGGAGGGGGTTGGATTAGAAGACCTCCAAGTCTTCTAGTTCTATTCTGATTGATATTCTAGCATATCTGGAGGCTAGCAGATGGTGGAAGGTTGGGGCAGAAATCTTGGGACTTTGGAGAAGGACTGGGGATGCTGGAAGTTCATGCTCAAGAGCATTTTTATCTGCCACTCACAGAGATACTGAGCAATTCACCGCTTCAGACACCAACTCTTCTTTTGGAACCCTACAGGGCCACCCAGCCATGCCACCAAGAAGAGCTGCATCCGTCCAGAGGAGTGTAACAAGGGCTTGGCTGTTCTGGACATGGGCAACCAGCAGATCATCAAAGGCCACGTTTCCTGCTGCGAGGACAATCAGTGCACCCATAATTTCAGCTGTACACTTTGGGGCTCTTGTTTTCTCTGATTCTTTGCCATTCTTTCCCCCATTTTCCCCACCTAAAGATAATTTTCCTGCATGAGATCATAGCTCAATTTGTGGGGAGACATTTTGGTGAGATGTAGAGTAGCATGATGGCCACAGGCAGGCCCACCATCTAGGACAAGGGCATTTGAAATTCTTCAAAATCCCAGGCTGAGGTTCCTCTTGATATTTCCATATTGACTCTCATTCAGTAAAAGTTCAGTATTCAGTATCCATTCTAGTAAAAGGGACTCAACTTTATTCAGTGGAGCATGTTAAAAATCTTGGGTAGGCATGGGATTATTGGTGGCACACTGGTCAGAAGGCAGTATTGTAGGCAAACTCTGCACACTGCCAGGAGTTCGATCCAGCCCAGCTCAGGGTTGACTCAGCCTTCCATCCTTTCGAGGTTGGTAAAATGAGGACTCAGATTGTTGGGGGCAATAGGCTGATTCTGCAACTTCTTGCTTTAATCTCACTATTTCTTCCTTTCAAATATTGTGGATCTCCCAGATAACAGGGCAAAGTAGTCAGATTGTGTTTCAATGAATGGGGAGGGCAACTTCTCAGTTGCATGATAGTGCTGATAGGAATAGAGAAAGTGGAGTCCTTGGCGATCTCTGAGCTTGGTGGTTTTCTTGCTTCATTACCAAACTTGGTAGCCAGGTGTCATGTCCCACTCCTCCTCTGATGGCCGGGTCGGGGAAGTCTGTATCAAGCGTGGCCACAAAGCCTCTGCAGCTTTGCCAAAGTTCTGTCAGAGTTCTCAGGGCAGGCAGGAGTCCAAGACGTGACTTCAGCAATCCAAATTAGACTTTGCCTGACTCAAAGAATGCCAGAAAGCAGATCCTTTATATAGGCTATGGGGTGTGGCTCCATGACTCAGCACTTATCCAGGCCTGCCCCTCCCTTCCTTTTTGCTGATGTCGCCGCTCCATTCTCTGGAAGCGTGGATCCGTCCACCCTCCAGCTGCCGGCAATCCCAGCTCGTGACTGGCTTCATGCTCCTAATGTTCACATGCTGTGGGGGAGGGGTTTATTTGCTCGGTCTGTCCGGGCATGGTGCCAGGACTGGGGGCTGGAGGCATGCCAGGCCATTCGTCTTGCTCCATCTGTCCGGGCATGCTGACAGGACTGGGGGCTGGAGGCATGCCAGGCCGTTCCTCTGCACTATCAGTCCCTGGCTGAGATAACAGGAGATGAGAGGGGCCCGGCTGTGGAGAGGGGGGCGGGCGAGGCACAACACCAGGGATGAAAAGCTACCAGTTTGCTCTGGATCGGGCAAACCAATAGTTTGGGACTTTGGGAGAACCGGTAGTAAAAAAAAAGCTACCAGTTCAGGCAAACTGGTATTTAACTGGTTTGTTTGAAGTGGCAGTTTAAAAAGCTGAACCGGTAGTTAGCTACCAGTTCGGGCAAACTGGGAGTTTAAAAAAAGCTACTGGTTCCTCCGAACTGGTATTTCCGACGATCAGCTGTGTAGTGGGATTTATCTTTGCTAGAAAGCAAAAAATCCTGCTTTCTAGCAAAGCTAAATCATGCGCCACAGCTGATTTCCCCCTCGCTGTCCTACTTACCTTCCCAAGCCTCCTTTGGTGCACACTGCACACTCAGCGTACATTTGGTGCGCACTGCACATGCGCATGCAGTGTGCGTTTGGCATGCAGCACGCATACACGGCCAGCGAACTGGTAGCAAACCACTTCGGATTTCACCACTGTTGGTAGCCTTGATGATGTTACCTAGTTTGGTAATGAAATGTCTGCAAGAAAACCACCATGCTCAGAGAGCACCAAGGATCCCACAGTTCAACCCTGAATCACAAATGTTCTCTTCATCGGAACTGAGAAAGTTGCTAAGGGAGGAACGTGCTGGTTTCTGAGTTCCCAACCCTTACCCTGAGGTCATCCCAACCTCCTTTATTATTCTTTTAACTTAAACCTTCTTTCCTGCAGTGCCCGCCAGAAAAATTGTAACTACCAACAACAAAAGATGCCCTGCTTGCTATACTGAGCCAAAGGAACAGAGTGGATGCCAGGAGAAGACGATTAACTGCACTGGAGAGGATGAGATATATTGTGCAGAAGTGTTTCTTCAGAAGAAAGAAGGTAAAACCTATAGATCGGGGTGAAATCAGCAGGTTCTGACAGGTTCTGGAGCAGGGGTCCCCAACCTTTCGGACCTCAGGGACCACTAAATTCATAATTTTAAATCCCACGGACCACTAATATGCTCTGCCTAATGACTGGCTGGGTGGGTGTGGCTAGGTGGTCATGTGACTGGGTGAGCGTGGCTGGGCCAACTCGAGGTCACTTACATCCAGGGGCATCTCATTGGCGTCTACTCACCTCTCCCTTGCCAGTCACTCCTCGCCTGCCCACCCGGAGTCCTTAGGGCCCCAAGAGGAAGCAGTTGTTGGAGCTAAGCAGCCACCATGAGAAAGAGTTGGCGAAACAGCTGGCTTATTTCAAATTGGATCTGACCTAGGAGACTCAGTAGAAGCATCTCACTGAGAACTAGGAGCACAGGCTTTCCAAGCAGAGGGAAGACCTGTGGGAGTGCAAGGCCAGGTACCGGCGCCTGGAGGCTCAGCGGGCTGAGATGGTCAGCCAGTTCCAGGCCATGAGGCAGTCCCTCTGGAACAAGGCGCTCCGGCTCTTCGCCACCAGCACAGCTTGCCTCCAGCCTTTGCCCAAAGCCTTTCACCAGGAGGCTGAAGCAGACTCCAAGTCAAAATTTCTGCCCCCCTCCGACCCACACAAAAAGACCCTGAAAGGGGAGACCCTCTACAGCAACACAAATGTTCATTGAATGTATCTGGCCCAGGGACCATAGTTTGAGGACCCCCGATTTAGCGCAATATTAAAAAATGCAAATAATTTTTCTGTGGACCATCAAAATTTTCTCATGGACCACCAGTTGGTGACCACTGTTCTGGAGAACCGGTAGTGGAACTTTTGAGTAGTTCGGAGAACCGGCAAATGCCACCTCTGGCTGGCCCCAGAGTAGGGTGGGAATGGGGATTTTGCAGTATCCTTCCCCTGGCCAGTCATATGTGGCCAAAACACATATTTGCTAGCTTTTGTTACTATTACTTTCTATTTTTATTTTATTTTTTGCTGCTACCACCTATAGCAATAGGACTTAGACTTGTATACCATTGACAGCAACCTCTTAAGCAGCTTGCAGAGTCAGCATATTGGCCCCAACTATCTGGGTCCTCATTTTACCGACCTCAGAAGGATGGAAGGGCGAGTCAACCTTGAGCCAGTCAGGATCGAACTGCTGGCAGTGGCTCCGAGCAATTGATATAGATAAAGACAAAACTAACCTTCTTCTCAGATGCTCAAACCAAACAGTCTCCTATCTCAACTCTCCCCTTCACCTCTTGTTCTTCAAGGCCGTTCCCATGCATGGGAGGGAGGTCAACATCTGAAAGGAGGGAGGTGTGGCATTACAGTAGAAGCCACACCCATTTATATATGTACATCAAAGAGACAGGGCTTCAGTTGCTAGATTGAACTTGCCATCTTGCAAGGGGATTTTTTTGCTCCTCCCCTGAGATGCTACAGCTCCATGTCATACAATTAAATGAGAGCTGGGAGGGAAAAAAAGTTAGGATTTTTCTATCTAATAATAATGGGTAGTGTTGAGGGTACGTTTTGACCCTTGACGTCCTGTGAGGCCACTGCAAATTTTCAGTGGCTGCTTCCAGTTTTAATTATAGGGACGCTGTCCATGGTACTGAAAGCAAACCAGTATATAGTACGCCGTACGATCAAGCTTTCTGCTGAGCTGAGGTTGGAATGGCCTCTTTGCATTGACTGTTCTTACTCAACACGCCTAACCTAATTATCAAATTAACCCATTTTTCTGGTTCTGCACAACCCACTCAGCCATTAGCAATAGCAATAGCACTTAGACTTATATACCGCTTCATAGTGGTTTTACAGCCCTCTCTAAGTGGTTTACAGAGTCAACCTATTTCCCCCAACAATCTGGGTCCTCATTTTACTCACCTTGGAAGAATGGAAGGCTGAGTCAACCTTGAGCCTGGAGAGATTTGAACTGCGAACTGCAGTTGAAGTAGCCTGCAGTACTGCACTCTAACCACTGCGCCACCTCGGCTTTTTAGCTAAACAAACAGTGTGGATTCAAATATGTTATGTCACCAAATTGCCAATGCAGTCCAAATATAATCTCCTAAACAATTCAACTATAACCATGCTTGGCCTATTATGTATAAGTACTCCTTGATTTACAATTGGTTGCTTAATGACCGTGCAAAGTTATGATGGACCTCCCTGGAGCTATGCATGACTCGATTTCGAAGTACTGATGGACACCTTTCTACAATCATGGGATATCTTGGGCACTTGGCAACTGGCCTGTATAACCAAGATTTGCTAGTTTCCAGGGATAACTTCCAGTTGCTGGCAAAAAATATCCATTGGGTATAGTTGGCTCATTTAACAATAACGCCGTTCATTAATGACTGTCACAAAAAACTCATCGAATTGGGCATAGTCACATCGTGATCCACTTAATAAGCAGTATGACTTACTACTGCAATTCTGGGCTCAATATGGTCATAGGTCAAAGGACTACCTATACCTACTAATCTTCCTCTGATGAAGTCTATTGTGTCAACCCAGGAGTGCTTTTCAGCAGGTTCTGACAGGTTCTGGAGAACCAGTAGCATAAATTTTGAGTAGTCTGGAGAACCATCAAATACCACCTCTGGCTGGCCCCAGAGTGGGGAGGGAATGGAGATTTTGCAGTATCCTTCCCCTGGAGTGGGGTGGGAATGGGGATTTTGCAGTATCCTTCCCCTGGAGTGGGGTGGGAATGGGGATTTTGCAGTATCGTTGCCCTGGGGTGGGGTGGGAATGGAGATTTTGCAGTATCCTTCCCCTGCTATGCCCACCAAGCCACACCCACAGAACCAGTATTAAAAAAAAATTGAATTCAACCACTTTGTCAACCCTTATTGGGGAATGCAGTTCCATGCCCTCTTTTGGGGAAGATGTATGCTGAAAGCAGAAGGAAGTTTCCTCTGGGTCCTAGTTTCTCTCTCCCACATTGCCCCAAGCCAGCTAGCTCCCAGGTGTTAACAGCTATCTCCTCCCATTCTCTTCGCAGGAGGGAAAAATACGACCACCACCATGAAAGGATGCGCCAATAAAGCTTTCTGTGAGAAGATGGAGATATCAGCCATTGTTACCCCATTTACTTTACTCCCCAATAGCAATTGTAAGAACACCACCGGGGCAGTCGACACCACAACTGGATCGTTTGGACTCTTCCTCTCGGCCCAGGCTGGGCTCTTGTTGGTGACCATCTTTTCTTGATATGTCCCCAGCATTAAAACTCAGATCTTGCTTGTGAATTCTTCCCCCTCTCCACTGCTTATCCCTCTTTGGCTTCACGCAGGTCCTCACCTTTCAGGAAAATCCAGAGCTTTCCTTGTCTGCGCTTCGAGGATTGATTCCCAATTATTTGCTCTGCTGGGATGCAGGAAATCCAGGGCCAACATCAACCAATATATTTCAAGAGGGTTGATTGGCAGCAGCTAAAGCTCTTTCTAGTAATGCTCCTCCTCTTCTTAGCTCTGTTACCAGTTGACCTGCCCACCTTGAACAAGCGAGCTGTGAAAGTTGCAGGGCGCCTTCGCTTTGTCGTCCCATCCAGCAGGGTTGAAAATGGACACCAAGGAAGTCAAGGAAATGGGTAGTGAGAAGAATGAAAAAAAAAAGTGGGGTGATCTGTCCAAAAGATAGGCCTTCTGAGGGCCTAATGCCAAAATTTGCCTCTAATCCCAGATGGGGCTTCTAAGGGTTGAGAACAGAATGGAGGGATAGTGCTGCTAGTTACTCAGAGATGGGATTAATTTACCTTCCCATCCGGTTCACTTTGCTCGTCTGCAGTAGGCGCACATTACATCTGGACGGGTGGGTGGAGCTTTCCGCAGTCGCCGCTACAGGTTTGCCCTAACTGGAGGGAACCGGCTGAATCCCACCAATGTAGTTACTGGACACTGAAGAGAGTTCGCTGCGGCATCATCATTGTCACACTTCGTGGAAACCATTGTATTGTCAACTCTGAAGCTGGCCTGTTTGAGGCCATCTTGGAGGCTTCACTGCTGCCACAACAGCGATGAGGGATAGAGGGGGGGGGGAATAGAGATACAGTATTTGGGGTTTTGTAGTCAAAACAGAATAGTTTTCCCCTGAGAACCAAGGACATTCCCACAGGTGGCTGAGGAGAGGAGGAGTGAAGTTTCCAAGCAACCAGACAGAGCCTTGGTTGGATCATGTGATGGATTGTTTGGGAAAGTGTGTGTGTGGGGGGGGGGGAACTTTTACTTTTAATTAGGTGAAAACCACAGGAACCTTCAAGTCGGTTTTCACCAGATTGTGTCAATATGATATGTCCAATAAACTTGTTCTTAGAGGAACCTGCTTGCCTCAGAGTTCTTTTTGCTGTGGGTGTATTACTTGGAACTCTGACACGTATGTCCTTGACCGGCATTTATGGTGTGAGGTAAAAATAGTCAAAGTGTTGGTTACGGTAGTGATCATCCATGTTTAAAGGACCAGGACTTTGATCATGCTGCTGTAATCTGTAAACCCTGGTGTTGTGTGCATTGTGCTGGACTGTAAAGTGGTCAGCTTCTGGGCTAAAGTGTACATGTGAACCAAACCCCATTTGTATATATATATATTTAAATTTCCAATCGTTTATAAATCGCCCTAATCTGACCACCTCTAGAGCAGGGGTCTCCAACCTTGGTCCCTTTAAGACTTGTGGACTTCAACTCCTAGAATACTGGCTGAGGGACTCTAAGAGTTGAAGTCCACAAGTCTTAAAGGGACCAAGGTTGGAGACCCCTGCTCTAGACCAGTGGTCACCAACTGGTGGTCCATGGACCACTGGTGGTCCGCGAGAAAATTTTGGTGGTCCACAGAAAAATTATTTGCATTTTTATAGTGCACTAAATCAGGGGTCCTCAAACTACGGCCCCTGGGACAGATATGTGCAATGAATGTTTGTGTTGCTGCAAAGAGTGTCCCCCTTCGGTGTCTTTTTGTATGGATCGGAGTGGGGCAGAAATTCCGACTTGGGGTCTGCTTCAGCCTCCTGGTGAAAGGCTTTGGGCAAAGGCTAGAGGGAAGTGCCGCTGGTGGCGAAGAGCTGGTGGGCCTTGTTCCAGTGGGACTGCATCATAACCTGGAACTGACTGATCATCTCAGCTTGCTGAGCCTCCAGGTGCCGGTATCTGGCCTTGCACTCCCACAGGTCCTCCCTCTGCTTGGAAAGCCTATTCTCCTAGTCCTCAGTGAGGTGCTTCTGCTGAGCCTCCTTCTCGGTCAGATCCAATTTGAACTGAGCTGTTTTGCCAAGTCTTTCTCATGGTGGCTGCTTAGCTCCAATAACTGCTTCCTCTTGGGGCCCTAAGGAGCCCGGGCGGGCAGGCGAGGAGTGACAGGCAGGGGAGGGGTGAGTAGACACCAATAAGATGCCCCTGGATGTAAGTGACCTCGAGTTGGCTCAGACACACTCACCCAGTCACATGATCACCTAGCCACACCCATCCAGCCAGTCATTAGGCAGAGCATATTAGTGGTCCGTGGGGTTTAAAATTATGAATTTAGTGGTCCCTGAGGTCCGAAAGGTTGGGGACCCCTGCTTTGGAGAATAGGTTGACCGCCCCCCTCTTCTCTCTGGCAGCCCCTGTTCATGATCCCAATCCTGTTTCCAAAGCTGGATGCATTTCCACTACAATTTTTGGTGTTTTCCACAAACAAATCCAACCCTCCCAATATTTCCAATTTTTTTTTTTTTGCATGAAGGACCGTTCATGTCATGCTTCATATAACTTTGAAGCATGGGTTGTGTAGTTCTAAAGATGAGCTTAGAACTGTCGGGCCAACGATGACGCATTGTATATTGGGGACATTTTTGAGAAATTTGAATTTGCAAAGCACATAATTAAAAACAAAATTTAAGTGGCTGGATGTAGAGCCGCATGAAGCAGCAGCATTCTCTGACAGATAAACATGTATTACTCAACAAAACAGCAAAAAATATTTTTTGATGGAAGTCATCAAAAATAACAGGAAAAAAAAAGAGGTACTACCATCTTCCCCATTTTATTGCTCTTTTTAACGAAAATCAAGAGATTCTTTTACTATTTTTAGAGTGGCATTTCCTCTCCCTTCCCATCCAATATGCTATTTTGAAATTCTGCAGGATTCTGCAGATTTGTGGTTGGTTTTTTTTTCTCCCATTGGTACAATTAAAGCAATACTTCCAGTACTCAGAGGCCCCGGCAGCACTTAAAAAGATTAGCAATATTTATGCGCAACATAATATTTCCTGCCTTCGCCAGTCCTGTTCCATAATTCTCATTTGTGCCCTGCAGGGGAAAAAAAAGATCCTTTTATACAAGGGATCCTCAACTTACGACCGCAACTGAGCCCAACATTTCTGTTGCTAAGCAAGAGACACTTGTTAAACGAGCTTTGACCCATTTTACAACCCTTTCTTGCCACCGTTGTTAAGTGAATCACTGCGGTTATGAAGGTAGTGACACGGTCGTTAAGTGAATCTGGCTTCCCCGATGACTTTGCTTGTCAGAAGGTCATCAGAGGGCATTACGTAATACCTGGACGCTGCAACCGTCTGGTGGCTCAACAGACTAATGCAGTCTGTTATTAACAGCAGCTGCTTGCAATTACTGCAGGTTCAAGTCCCACCAGGCCCAAGGTTGACTCAGCCTTCCATCCTTTATAAGGTAGGTAAAATGAGGACCCAGATTGTTGGGGGGCAATAAGTTGACTTTGTCTATAATATACAAATGGATGAAGACTATTGCTTGACATAGTGTAAGCCGCCCTGAGTCTTCGGAGAAGGGCGGGATATAAATGCAAATAAAAAAAAAAGTGAGTCAGCTATCAAATGTCCGAATTTTGATCGCATGAATCAAATGGTTGTAAATGCGACTGAAGTGAGCAGTCGTAAGTAACTGAAGGAGGTGAACATTTTTAACCAGGGGTGGGTTCTACTTACCTTTACTACCGGTTTGCAATGGGACCATTGTTGTGTCTTGCCCGCTTTCACAACAGCGGGGGTCTTCTTATCTGCTTCCGAACACTGAAGAATGTCCTAGTATGCCTCCCGGCCCCAGCTCTGGCTCCATGCCCAGACAGGCTGAGGAGGAAGAAGTACCTCCAGCCCCCAGCTCTGGCTCCATGCCCACGCAAACAGAGCAACTAGACCCCTCCCCCTCCTCCACAGCATGTGAGCCTGAGGGAGGTCTATTACCAACAGCTGCCGACTGGAGTGACCCTCGCGTCAGAAGACTGGATAGGCGGAGGCAACAGAAGGAAGGGAGGGGCAGGCCTGGATAAGTGCTGAGTTATGGAGCCACACCCCATGGCCTATATAAAGGATCTGCTTTCTGGCACTCTCTGAGTCAGGCAAAGTCTAAACATATCTTGCTGAAGTCACTTTCTGGTCTCCTGCCTGCTCTGAGGACTTTGCTAGGACTTTGGCAGAGCTGCAGAGGCACGCCTGATTCGGATTTCCCTGACCCAGCCGTCAGCAGAGGAGTGGGACACGACAACTATGCGCAGAAGCTTCCTGATGACATCGGAGTCGCTGGGCGGAGCCTCCCACTGGTTTTACTACCGGTTTGCAAGAACTGGTCCGGACCGGGGGCAACCCACCATATTTCTAACGCTCCTTCCTCCTCCTGTTTTCCCCACAACAACAACCCTGTGAGGTGGACAGAGAGAGAGGGACTGGCACAAAGTCACCCAGATGGCTTCCATGCCTAAATCACGATTCGAACTCAGAATGTCCTGGTGATTGGCCCCTCCTGCAGCAGGGGTGGGTTCTACTTATCTTTACTACCAGTTCGCGTTGTGCCCGCGCGAGCATGCGCAGATCGCTTTTGATGACGTTCGTGTCAGTGGGCGGAGCCTCCCGCCGGTTTTACTACGGGCCTAGTAACTTTTACTACCTGCCTAGAACCAGTCCGAACCGGGGGCAACCCACCACTGTCCTCCAGCAGGCTTTCATGCCTAAGGTGGGACTAGTTCTCAGTGTTTAGGTCTCGCTGGGTCTGGGTCTGGCCCTGCCAGGACTGAATATCAGCAAAAGGGCTTCTGAAGCGAAAATCTCAGATGACAGGATTTGCTCACCGAGGACTAGTCACTTGGAGTCAGAATTGGCTTGAATAGGCCTCTCCAGAGCATCCAGTCTCTTGACACGGCAACCTATCAATTCATCGTTGTTTTGCGAAAATATATTTTAAGAAAAGCTTTAAAGAGAGAAATTGAAATTTTAAGAGAACAAACAATGGTTTGGTACGATGTACAATCTTCATTGTTTCTGAAGTGTAGAATCCCATCTTCCATAATTCATCTGGACTCAGCTATGTGGCAGATGACATAAAGCAGGAGTTGACCAAACTCTGTTTAGAATCACCTTTTATTGTTAAGGAATATCTTGTGAAGAGTGGGACCAAGTTTTGTCGTGTCCCACTCCCACTCCGACGCATGAGTCAAGGAAGTCCGTAACAGACTTGGCAACGAAGCCTTTGCAACTTGCCAAGTTCCTTCGAGGTTTATCAGGGCAGGCAGGAGTCCAAGTTGTGACTTCAGCGATAGAGTCCGATATCAGCAAACTAGCTAAGACTTTGCTTGACTCAAGGTTGGAATGCCAAAAGCAGGTCCTTTATATAGGCAATGGGGTGTGGCTCCATGACTCAGCATTTATCCAGGCCTGCCCCACCAATCCTTCTGTTGATGTCGCCTCTCAGATCTCCGGAAGTGAGGGTCCTCCCACACTGAATTGTCTTAGCTGGATCTGCTGTCAGTAATTCCAGCACCTGGCTGGCTTCCTCTGATGGCTGAGCCAAAGGAACACACGCCGTATGAGTGAGGTTTATCAGGCTTGTTCGTTCACTCCTGGCATCCTCTCCGGGCATGGGGCCAGGGCCGGGGGCTGGAGGCATGACAGGCCGTTCATCTTCATTATCAGACTTGGAGTCTGATAACAGGCCTGGTTGGAGACGGGAGGGGCCCGGCTGAGGAGAGGAGGGAGGACGAGTCACAACAAGTTTTGAGTTAGTTGAAAGAACGCTTACAGTGGCAATTCCTTTTGGGACACTGAAATTTTCACAGAGTCATCGTTTGTCACCGGGGTAGAAAAACCCCTTGCTATATAATCTGTTTCACTTCTTCATATGCTCCAGAAGGCCTGTCAAAATCCATTTCTCCATGGCTAAGAGGAGTTGAAGGCAGTTTTAGCTGTATTTCATAAGCCAAACATCAGCTTGGTCTGTTTGTCCATTCTAAAAATCCCCCTTTTTCCCCAAAACCCTTTATATATACAGTATAAACATGTTTATGAATACAGGAAATGGATATGAATAAATGGGGACATTAGGATAGGGACGGTAGGCACGTTGGTGCACTTATGTACGCCCCTTACAGACCTCTTAGGAATGGGGTGAGGTCTACAGTAGACAGTCTAAGGTTAAAGTTTTGCGGGTTTGGGGAAGAAACCACAGAGTCAGGTAGTTAGTGAATTCCAGGCATTGACCACTCTGTTGCTGAAGTCATATTTTCTGCAATCAAGTTTGGAGCGGTTTACCTTGAGTTTGTATCTATTATTTGCCCATGTATTGTTGTGGTTGAAGCTGAAGTAGTCATTGACAGGTAGGACATTGTAGCAGATGATTTTGTGTACTATGCTTAGGTCAGACCAAAGACGACAAAGTTCTAAATTGTCTTAAGCTCAAAATTTCAAGTCTGGTGGCATAAGGTATTTTGTTGCGAGCAGAGGAGTGGAGGACTCTTCTTGTAAAATATCTCTGGACTCATTCGATTGTATTCATGTCCGATATGCAGTGCGGGTTCCAGACAGATGAGCTGTATTCGAGAATTGGTCCAGCAAAAGTTTTATATGCCTTAGTTACCTTCTGCTTAAGTGACTTTGTTAGTGTTTAAGGAACCTCAAATCTTTTCCTTTGATTTTACGACAAGAGAAAGAATGCTGCCATGACAACTTTGGCTCTGAAAATTGGGAGAATGGACAGCCCAGCTGCACACATTTGGGTGAGCCCTGTCAGTTACAATGACGCAGCTTAAATTTTCAGCCATCATTCAAAATAAGCAATTCTGTATTTTCTGCTGGAGAATAGAATTGGCAACTTTTACTTTGGCACCAAGCAAAATATGTATAAGATGACTTTGGCTGGCTATTAAATGTTTAATATTTTATTTGGCTTCATCCACAAGTAAGTTTGGTGGTTGTTGTTGTTTTTTCAAATAATCTTTACTTTTGGACAGCAAAACAGGAAACAAATAGATTTAGTTTCCCGTAAAGCATTCCTGCTGTTCTCTTTTGGGTTTTTTTTTCCCCTGCCAGAAAATCATTTTTATTTCTTAAATCCGCCTCCTTTTTCAGGAAGTGGTGGTTTTGGGCTGCTGTTAAAAATGCTTCCTCGGCTTCGGGCAACTTAAAGGAATTTCCTATATTCAGGATTTCCCGTTTGAACAAAGCACCATGGAGACTTCACCGACCGTCTTCCTTCTCGCCCTATTTATCGTCAAAGGTAAGTAGGCACGCGTGACAAATATATGAAGCAAACAGCTTCCATGCCTTCACTGCTTTTGCAAATTTGCAGCATCTTTTTTCCAAGAGAATTTGGGGCACACGGACAAGACCGGCTTGTAGACTTTCAAAGAAAGGAAGAACTCTTATTTGGCGTACTGAAAGGGATTTGGGGAGCTGACGAAATCTCTAGGCCGGTGTTTTTCAAACTTTGCAAAGCTGGCTGAGGGACTCTGGGAGTTGAAGTCCACAAGTCTTAAAGGGACCAAGGTTGGAGACCCCTGCTATAAAACAAAATGGGGCGGTATATAATTACTTGCTCTATTTTAGTGCACCACTCCCTTAAACTAGCTTCATAGAGCTAGCCTACAGTTAAGGAATCTAGAAGCTGTGCATCTGGAAGGTGCCACAGCTCAGAACAAGCTCCCAAACCCTTCCAGGTGATCTGTTAAGTGGTTCTTTTTCCTCCTTACCAACTCAGTTTATTCTTGGTGAAATCTTGGTCTCAAACAGGGCAGAAAAAAAAAAGTAGCCAATTTTCTGTCCTTTTTTTGTTGCTGATGCTGTAGGATTATCTCTGGAATGTGAAGAGTGCCTTGGAATAGGAGATTGTTCTGGGAATATGGTGACGTGTGATTTGGGGAAAGACAGATGCAGTGTTACTGAGATGGTCCTCCCAATGGGTAAGTACAAGAAGAAAGATGCGTCTCCTACAAGGAAGTTGATTTTATTTCATTATTATTCTGCCTTTATTACTTTATAAATAACTGACTTGTATTTCCTCACAAAAATCACACTGTGAAGTTGGTTGGGCTGGGAGGGAGTGATTGGCCCAAACTCACTCAGCTGGCTTTCATGCCTAAAGTGGGACTAGAACTCACCTTCCCCTGGGTGTCTTTGATTGGCCCAAAGACACCCAGCTGGTTTTCTTGGCTAAAGGAGGACTAGAACTCACCTTCTCCTGGTGATTGGCCCAAAGTCACGCAGCTGGCTTTCATAGCTAAAGTGGATTAGAACTCCCGGTCTCCCAGTTTTTAGCATGGTGCCTTAATCCCTAGACCAGTGACGGCTAACTTTTTTCTTGTCATGTGCCAAAAGTACATGAGTGCGACAGTGCGCACACGGGCTGGCACCCATAATACAATTTATTTATTTAGTTATTTATTTAATCACATTTTTATACCGCCCTATCTCCCAAGGGACTCAGGGCAGTTTACAGCCTATTAAAAACACAAATACACAAATATAAATACAAGAGAAAACACTAATTAAAAAACTTATTGAATAAGGCCGAATTTAAAATTATAATTAAAATACTAAAACCCCATTAAAAACTAAATTAAAATTAAAATCCTCGCCCAGTCCTGCGCAAATAAATAGATGTGTCTTAAGCTCACGGCGAAAGGTTCGAAGGTCGGGAAGTTGACGGAGTCCCGGGGGAAGTTCGTTCCAGAGGGTGGGAGCCCCCCCAGAGAAGGCCCTTCCCCTGGGTGTCGCCAGTCAGCACTGCTGGGCGGACGGCACCCCAAGGAGTCCCTCTCTGTGAGAGCGCACGGGTCGGTGGGAGGCAGTCAGTGGCAGCAGATGGTCCCGTAAGTATGTGCGCCCCCCACGCCGTGCACATGCAAAGATGACCCCCAATGCTCCCCCTGCCCCTGCATGTGCACGTGACCCCCCCCATGCTCCCCCGGTCCTCATGGATGCGTGTGCAACCCCCCCACCCCTATTTTTGGCCTAGCAAATCTCCCTGCAGCCTCCTGGGCCCAAAAACAGGCTTTGGGGGACACACTGAACTCCTGCGCTCTGCCCCACCTCCCACGCATGCATGCACAACCCCTGTCCCCCCGCGCATGCGTGCATGTCTCCCACATGCATCCCACCTCCCCCGCACCTTGCAAAAATCAGCTGGTCGGCGGGAAGCGCACACATGCATGCTCAGTAGAGCTGAGCTGGGCAATGGCTCTGTTGTGACTCCAGCCCCCGAACCTGGCCCCATGCCCGAAAGTGACTCCGAGAGTGAGGGGGAAGGGCCGGTAAGGCTTACCTTGGGATCACCGATTCCTTTGGCTCGGCTCCAGGAGCCAGAACCAGACCAGTCGGAGGACGTAATGAGGCCGTCATCCCCTGATTCCTCCCTTCCCCAGGCTACGCCTTCAGACCCAGCTGATAATAATAATCAAGCTTGGCTTGACCTGTGCTTCAGAAGATTAGAGAGACAGTGTCACCAAAAGGAATGGTGGGGCAGGAGCCCCACCCCACAGGATATATAAGGAGCTTTGGGACTGCTCTCACTCCACGGGAAGCAAAGTTTAGCTGATCCGTTTCAAAAAGAGCTGAAAGTCTTGCTACGTGAGTCATTTGTTTGAACTTTGGCAGGCAGCTGCAATTTCTCTGCCAGGACTGATAAGAGCCGTGAATCCACTGGCTGAAGGCCAGCTCGTGAGTCTGAAGTGGGGAAGGAGACAGAACAGGCTCATGTGCCCTCAGAGAGGGCTCTGCCTTCCAGCTGTGGCACACGCACCATCACGGCCCTAGACCATCTGTAATATATGTCAAGAACAAGGCTCCCCCCCCAAAAATAGTCAAGGCCACAACATTTTTTTTCTTTTTTCCTGACTGTATCTCACATTACCTCAATTAAAAATACTTATTATTTAGGGGTTTTTATGGCTAAGATCCCCCTTTTCCCCCAAGTGTTCCTCTACTTATTCACTTTGGATTGAGTTCTGAAGGGAGAAACCTTTGGTGGAAGGAGTAAGTACTCCACACTGGAGGAAACCCCACTGGATGCATCCAACAGCTGGGTTGGCTTCTGAAAAGGGGAAAGAATACCAACTCGGTTGCTTCTCTTCTCAAACATGCTTCCTACTTTTTTTTTTATTTGCATTTATATGCCGCCCTTCTCCGAAGACTCAGGGTGGCTTACACTATGTTAAGCAATAGTCTTCATCCTATTTGTATATTTATATACAAAGTCAACTTATTGCCCCCAACAATCTGGGTCCTCATTTTACCTACCTTATAAAGGATGGAAGGCTGAGTCAACCTTGGGCCTGGTGGGATTAGAACCTGCAGTAATTGCAAGCAGCTGTGTTAATAACAGACTGTCTTAGCAGTCTGAGCCACAGAGGCCCCTTGACTTAACTCTGCAATGGCCATCATGGTCTCTTCTGGTGTTAAAGCAGTTTCTCTCTCTCTTCATTTCCCACAGGGATATCCCTGACTATCAAAACTTGTGTCTCGTCTGATGTCTGTGACAAAGGTGTTCAAGTAATTAATCTGGGCCAGCAAGGAAGAGCTGTCGCCCACCTGAAATGCTGCGATGGAGATGAATGTGGAGACGTGGTCCCTCCAAGTATGTCAGCAGGGCTCGGTTCTCCTCCCTCAGGTTTCCCTGTCTTGTCCTCCCCTTCAGCTGTGTTGGGAACTGCAATTCGCATCATGACTGGATAGAAAATTTGGCGGAAGTCTTGAATGAGAGGCAAACGCTTCGCATTCCAGAATCACAGAACTGAATAGCAGAATAACAGAGTTGGAAGGGACCTCGGAGGTCTTCCTTCTCAAGGAGGAAAACCTGCAACATTTCAGACATAAGGGTTGCCCATTTTCTTAAAAACTTGTAGTACTGGAGCATCCATGAGTTCAGGAGGCAAGTCGTTCCACTGGTTCTCTCTTTGATTAGTTTCCACCCATCGCTTCTTGTCTGCCTTCAGGTGCTTTGGAGAATAGGTTGACCCCGCCTTCCCCCCCCTCGCTCTTCTTTATGGCAGCCCCTGGGATATCGGAACAGATACAGAAGGATCTTGACAGACTTGAGCATTGGGCGCTATCTAACAAAATAAAATTCAACAGTGAAAAAAGGAAGGTTTTACATTTAGGCAAGAAAAACAAAAAACAAAATGCATAGGTACCGTATATGTGGTACCTTACTCAATGGTAGTAACTATGAGAGGGATCTTGGTCCTAGCGGACAACCACTTAAATATGAGCTAGCAGTGTGCAGCAGCTGCCAAAAAAGCCAACACAGTTCTAGGCTGCATAAACAGAGGGATAGAATCAAGATCATGTGAAGTGTTAAGATCACTTTATAGGTCTTGGTAAAGCCACACTTGGAATTCTGCATCCAGTTTTGGTTGCTACGATGTAAAAAAGATGTTGAGACTCTAGAAAGAGTGCAGAGAAGAGCAACAAAGATGATTAGGGGACTGGAGGCTAAAACATATGAAGAACGGTTGCAGGAACTGGGCATGGCTAGTTTAATGAAAAGAAGGACTAGGGGAGACATGATAGCAGTGTTCCAATATCTCAGGGGCTGCCCCAAAGAAGAGGGGATCAAGCTATTCTCCAAAGCATCAGAAGGCAGGAGAAGCAATGGGTGGAAACTAATCAAGGAGAGAAGCAAATTAGAACTAAGGAGAAATTTCCTGACAGTTAGAACAATTAATCAGTGGGACAACTTGCCTCCAGAAGTTGTGAATGCTCCAACACTGTAAATTTTTAAGAAGATATTGGATAATCATTTGTCTGAAGTGGTGTAGGGTTTGTCGGAAGTGGTGTAGTGGTGTAGGAAAGTTTCCTGCCTGGGCAGGGGGTTGGACTAAAAGACCTCCAAGGTCCCTTCCAACTCTGTTGTTGTTGTTGTTGTTGTTGTTGTCGTCGTCATCATCATCATCATGTTACACCTACTTCCCTTACTTAAGAGGTTTGAGAGGTAGCTGTGGGGTTGAGAAGTTGTGGGAGCTTCATCACTGGAGGCTTTTAAGAAGAGACTAGACTGCCATCTGTCAGAAATGGTGTAGAGTCCTCTGCTTGGGCAGTGGGTTGGACTATATGACCTACAAGGTCCCTTTCAAATCTGTTAATCTGCTAAGTAGCACATCTTGCTTATAAGAAGGCTTGAGCAATCAAGATCATGAAGTTAAATCCCGGACAGAATCTGTGTTTCTCCCTTTTCTTTCTGTTCCACTTTTCTCTTCCCTTCTCCCTCCCCATTTATGTGGCTAAGGGAGAAATTTGTTAAGCGAATTCTGCCCCATTTTACAATCTCTCTTGCCGCATTTGTTCAGTGAACAACAAACAATAATTAATATTAATATTAATATAATTATTAATATTAATAATTTTTGTGAGCTGTAGCTTGCATCCGATGTATGCTTCGTTAGATACTTTAAAGCAGGGGCCTCCAACCTTGTCAACTTTAAGACTTGTGGACTTCAACTCCCAGAATTTTTTATTTTTTATTTTATTTTGCATTTATATCCCGCCATTCTCCGAAGACTCAGGGTGGCTTAGACTATGTCAAGCAATAGTCTTCATCCATTTGTATATTATATACAAAGTCAACTTATTGCCCCAACAATCTGGGTCCTCATTTTACCTACCTTATAAAGGATGGAAGGCTGAGTCAACCTTGGGCCTGGTGGGACTTGAACCTGCAATATTGCAAGCAGTTGCTGTTAATAATAGGCTGCATTAGCCTGTTGCGCCACCAGAGGCCCATTATCACCAACTGTGCCCCCAATGTCCCTTTCAACTCTCCGGCCTGGAGAGAGAGCTCTTCCACCAACCTGTAACGGTCTTTGGCTGGCAGTACTTCAGTCCCAAACGTTGTAAGCAGAAAACTTCTAACAAAAAAATCCAACAAGGCAAGACCAGGTAATTAATCCGGCAGGGCAAGCGAAATAAGGAATTCCACAAGCATGGCAATAAATCAAGCCAGTTGGGAGAATGCCAGGAACTCAGATAAACACCAGATGAACTCAGTGTTTTTTCCTGACAAACGCCCCTCCCATTTGCCTCTCCTTTAAACTCCATCAGCAGGTGTGCCTTGTAAAAAATAATTGCTACCAACCTGCCTTCCGTTGAGGATCTGTATACTGCACGAATCAAAAGGAGGGCTGTGAAAATACTTACAGATACCTCGCATCCTGGACACAAACTGTTTCAACTCCTACCCTCAAAACGACGCTATAGAGCCCTGCACACCAGAACAAGTAGACACAAGAACAGTTTTTTCCCGAAGGCCATCACTCTGCTAAACAAATAATTCCCTCAACACTCTCAAACTATTTACTAAATCTGCACTACTATTAATCTTCTCATCGTTCCCATCACCCATCTCCTTCCACTTATGACTGTATGACTGTTAACTTTATTGCTGGTAATCCTTATGATTTTTATTGATATTGATTGCTTCCTGATTGCTTATTTGTACCCTATGATTATCGTTAAGTGTTCTATCATTAAGTGTTAAATTTGTACCCTATAACCATCATTAAGTGTTGTAAATGTTGTACCTTGATGTAGGTATCTTTTCTTTTATGTACACTGAGAGCATGTGCACCAAGACCAATTCCTTGCGTGTCCAATCACACTTGGCCAATAAAAAAATCTATTCTATTCTATTCTATTCTATTCTATTCTGTTCTGTTCTGTTCTGTTCTGTTCTGTTCTGTGCTGTGCTGTGCTGTGCTGTGCTGTGCTGTGCTGTGCTGTGCTGTGCTGTGCTGTGCTGTGCTGTGCTGTTCCATTCTGTTCTATTCTTCCCCCTAAGCAGGGGTCTCCAATTTTGGTGACTTTACAACTTGTGGACTTCAACTCCCAAGATTCCTCAGTCAGCCACTGGGAGTTGAAATCCACAAGTCGTCCCGTTTAGCCAAAGCTGGAGACCCCTTCTCTAAAGCCCTTTTCATTGGGAATATATTTGCTTCTCATCCCGTGTCTGATTGTTCTATCTTTTCTATAGACTTGCCCGAGAAGGCTCCAGCCAATGGGAAACAATGCCCAGCATGTTTTGCATTGGGAAAAACATGTCATGAAGAAGTTACTGATTGCACCGGAGACGAGTTGTACTGTGCCGAAGGACTTCTGGATTCAAAAATGAGTAATTATCTACTTTAGGTCAAACCTTCCTCAAATTACATTAGCCTGATTTTGGAGGACAGCTTCCATCGATCAAAAGGGACAGAGGTCTAGCTCAGGATTTCCAATGGAAGTTTCCATCTGTCTTAGAGGACTCCAGGTTGTTTGTTTGTTTGTTTGTTTGTTTATTTATTTATTGGATTTTTATACCGCTCGTCTCCCAAAGGACTCAGGGCGGTTTACAGCCAAAGATAAAAACATAAACATAAACAAACATTAAAAACTATTTATTTATTTATTTATTTATTTATTTATTTATTTATTTATTTATTCAAATTTTTATACCGCCCTATCTCCCAGAGGACTCAGGGCGGTTTACAGGCCGGTAAAAAATACAAATATAATACAAGGTAAAACACTAAATTAAAAAACTTATTTAAATAGGCCAAAATTTAAAATTACAATTAAAATGATATAAACCCCATTAAAATTAAATTTAAAATTAAAATTCTAGTCCAGTTTATTAAAAAACCGATTCTAAAAATTTGGCCAAATCAGATTAAAACTAGTATAAAACCATCATAAAACCCCAATTTAAAAATTTCGTTGGGCTAGCCCCGCCCGATGAAATAACAGAGTCTTGAGCTCGCGTTTGAAAGTTCGAAGGTCGGGGAGCTGACGCAACCCCGGAGGTAACTCATTCTAAAGGGCAGGAGCCCCCACAGAAAAGGCCCTGCCCCTGGGGGCCGCCAGTCGACATTGTTTGACTGATGGCACCCTGAGGAGGCCCTCCCTATGGGAGTGCACAGGCCGATGGGAGGCTATTGGTAGCAGTAGGCGGTCCCGTAAGTAAACGAGTCCTGTGCCATGGAGCGCTTTAAAAGTGATAACTTGGCTGGTGGCCCCCAGGGGGAGAGCCTTCTCTGTGGCAGCACCGACCCTGTGGAACGAGTTACCTCCAGGGCTACGCCAACTCCCCGACCTCCGAACCTTCAAGCGGGAACTGAAGACTCTATTATTCAATCGTGCGGGACTAGCCTAAGTGTTTTAACTTAATTTTAACTTAATGTTGATGTATTAATTTATTTATAATTTTAAATTTTAAGGGTTTTATATCGGTCTATGACCGTTTTAGTTAATTAGGCCGGCTAAATATTTCGTTTTAAATGCATTTTAAATCTGGGATTTATGTTGTGTATTTATGTGTTTTAAATAAGGCTGTACACTGCCCTGAGTCTTTCGGGAGAAGGGCGGTATAGAAATTTAATTAATAAAATAAAATAAATAAATAAATAAACCCACACCTTGAATTGCACCCGGAAGACCACTGGCAACCAGTGCAGACTGCACAGGAGAGGTGTTACATGGGAGCATCGCGTTGTGTTCACACATTGGGCAAAGCTATGGTTGATTGGTTCAGCGGTTTAGTGTAGGGTTTTCTTTGGACCTTTCAAGTCAGTTTTTTTTTTAAAAAAAATTGTGGATTGCATTTAAATCAGCAGTGGGCCGCTGGGGGTTCGCAGGGGTTCAGGAGAACCTCTAGCTAAGATTCTGTGCAATTTGGAGAACCCCCCAAATCCCATCCCTGGCTGGCTCTGCCCACCCCACTGTTCCCAGAAGTCCCCAAGCAGTCAGATTTGGATGCAGGTAAGCGCAGGGTGCACACGGAGGCTCGGGGAGGGTGAAAAATGGGCCTACCAGAAATCTGGGAAGGTTGGAAATGAGCAGGCCTCCAAAATGCCTTCCAACTTTATTAGACTACAGGGCTGTCAAACTCAAGGTCAGATCCGTCTTGAGGGGGGTGCTTAGATCTGGCCCGTGGTGCCTCTGCCTGTGAAAATGGTCTCCCAATCTCTGTTTTCGGCTGGGACGGTGTCCTGAAACCCTCTGCCAGTGAAAATGGAGCTCAGGAGGACGCCACGTTTTCGCTGGCAGAGGGTTGCAGGCAGTGGTGGGATTCAAGTAATTTAACAACCGGTTCTCTGCCCTCATGATTTCTTCCAACAACCGGTTTGCCGAACAGCTCAGAAAGTTAATAACCAGTTCTCCCGAAGTGGTGCGAACTGGCTGAATCCCACCACTGGCTGCAGGAAGCCGTCCCAGCCAAGAACGGAGATTGAGAGCCCGTTTTCACTGGCGGAGTACTTGGGCCCCCACAGGCGCCCCTGACACGAGTGATGTCAAGCTAGCCACGCCCACCCTGGCCCATTGAGGTCAAACACAACCCCTCCATGAAATTGAGTTTGACGTCCCTGTTATACTGCAATATTGTGATTGACCCAATCTTGGCACTTCATCCCTTTCATTTTCTCCACAGGTATGTTTTCTGTGGAGGTCAGTTTGAAGGGATGTGCAAACAAAGCTCTCTGTGATAGCCTGGTTGGATATGAAGCCATGGCTCCTGAGAACAGTGAACATCACGCTATGGAATGCACACCAGACTCTTCAATCCAGCAGCAGGAGTTCTCAACCGTCGGCCCGTGGAATAACTTGACTATAATTCAAGGGTTCTCTGGGGGTGTTAATCCCATTCCCAGATGGTTTGGACTCTCCCTCACAATTCTTTCTGGCGTCCTTCTTAGGAAATTCCTGGCTTGATTTTTGCCAAGATTTCATCATCGGAAAAATGCCGTGCTGGTCTACGGTATTCCAAAATCCGGAGTCTCGTAGCACTTTTTCAGCTAAGAAAGTTTATTAAAAACAATAATTAATATTAATATTAATATAATTATTAATATTAATAATTTTTGTGAGCTGTAGCTTGCATCCAATGTATGCTTCGTTAGATGCTTTAAAGCAGGGGTCTCCAACCTTGTCAACTTTAAGACTTGTGGACTTCAACTCCCAGAATTTTTTATTTTTTTTATTTTTTATTTTATTTTGCATTTATATTCCGCCCTTCTCCAAAGACTCAGGGTGGCTTACACTATGTCAAGCAATAGTCTTCATCCATTTGTATATTATATACAAAGTCAACTTATTGCCCCAACAATCTGGGTCCTCATTTTACCTACCTTATAAAGGATGGAAGGCTGAGTCAACCTTAGGCCTGGTGGGACTTGAACCTGCAGTAATAGCAAGCAGCTGCTGTTAATAACAGACTGTCTTACCAGTCTGAGCCACAGAGCTTTGCTGGCTGAGGGATTCTGGGAGTTGAAGTCCACAAGTCTTAAAGTTGCCAAGGTTGGAGACCCCTGCATTAAATCGTCAGGTCATCTAAAGATTCAAGTGATCCAGCTTGCTTCCAGCTTCTGTATCTTCTACAATCATAGATATTTCAAAAGAAAATCAGGAAAGTGTCCTTACTCAGAGGTTCACAGCACTTGAGTTAATGTTTTTGATGTCCAGGGCTGTCCTCTAACAATAGAAGGGCCGGCTAATGTGCTGTAATGTTATCACCAACTGTGATGGTGAGAAATAATGTTCAATTGTGGTTCTCATTCACTATCAGATGGATATACAATCTTCAGTTCCCTTCAGCACTAGCCAAGACAGTCTTTCTTCTTTGCGGTTGGTTCCAGAAAAAAATTCAAAGGTTGTGATTAGAATGGAATGGAATGGAATGGAATGGAATGGAATGGAATGGAATGGAGTAGAGTAGAGTAGAGTAGAGTAGAGTAGAGTAGAGTAGAGTAGAGTAGAGTAGAGTAGAGTAGAGTTCTTAGAGTAGAGTAGAGTAGAATTCTTTATTAGCCAAGTGGACACACAAGGAATTTGTTTTTGGTGCATAAGCTCTCACTGTACATAAAGCTATAAGTGATCATAGTCATCTTAAAAATACATTCATCATAAATCATAAGGTTGTGATTAGTAGCTTTTATTAAGAAGAAAAATTTTAGTTATTACACAAGAACTCCATCAACATGGTTTTCATCTAAAGCCTCTTTATACAATTCATTCCAGTGCCAAAATCTTTTCCAATTTTTTTAGGGCCTTCCAATGGAAAGGAAGAGAAACAAGGACAGAAGTTTCATTTTTCTGGAAAACTGTACCTGCTTGTAACTTTGAAAACCATCAACCCCCTTCTCGGTCTGTTTGAGAAGCAATCTCCAGCCTGTCATATACGAGGAATTTAATGAGGACTGTAGTTTGCCAATCATTGGAGAACACGGTTCACTAGATAAAAGCTAAGTCTTAGGTGGAGCTGGTAAGATCAGGACAGAGTGATCCATTTCAGTGGATTCCAGTTTTCAATTATTCTGATTCACATTCCCATCCATCTGCTTGTAATTTTGAAAACAACAACACACAACGTTTGCATTTTCATACCCGTGTTTCCCCAAAAATAAGACCCTGTCTTATATTTTTGGACCCTGAAATGAGCGCTTGGCCTTATTTTAACATAATAACAGAGTTGGAAGGGACCTTGGAGTCCAACCCCCTGCCTGGGCAGGAAACTCTACACCATTTCAGACAAATGGCTATCCAACATTTTCTTAAAAATTTCCAGTGTTGGAGCATTCACAACTTCTGGAGGCAAGTTGTTCTACTTATTGATTGTTCTAACTGTCAGGAAGTTTCTCCTTAGTTCTAAGTTGCTTCTCTCCTTGATTAGTTTCCACCCATTGCTTCTTGTCCTGCCCTCAGGTGCCTTGGAGAACAGCTTGACTCCCTCTTCTTTGGGGCAGCCCCTGAGATATTGGAACACGGCTATCATGTCTCCCCTAATCCTTCTTTTCATTAAACTAGACATACCGAGTTCCTGCAACCGTTCTTCATATGTTTTAGCCTCCAGTCCCCTAATCGTTTTATTTTTGTTTCATTTCATTTTATTTATTTTTGTTTCATTTCATTTTATTTTCGGGGAGGTCTTATTATTTTGGGGCACATGGAGCAAGACGGGACTCCTCTTCCCATCTTATCTGATTTCCAGCTCTGTCTACCTAACCCTAACCAGAGGAAATGGTGGGGACCGCCTGTGCATGCATTTAAATATTTTCGGGGAGGGCTTATTTTCGGGGAGGGCTTATTTCAATGCATGCACTCAAAAACCCAATTGGGCTTCTTATCAGGGATGTCTTATTTTCGGGCAAACACGGTCCATGTTTCTCGGTCGTTGATTCCATCCGGTCAATTCCTGAGAGAAAAGGCTGGGTTACGCCAACAAACAAATTACAGGCAACAGATAGATTATTGTAGAGAGCCAGGGAAATGTCTTTGCCGGATGTAGGGCGGATCTGTTACCAGAGTGACAAGGAGAAAAATATGGCTTATGTCCAAACCAAGCAGAAAGGATTCATAAAAGATTCAGACAGACAGACACCTCCCTAATTTGGATAGGTGTGAAAGGGGGAGGGGACATAGCAGAATCAGATTTGCCAGATTCTGCTACTCTAGCACACCCCCCCCCCGTCTTTCTGTCCCTCCCTCCCTCCCTCTCTTTAAAAGTTTCTGTTAGAGTTTATCGTAATGGAAAACACAAAGGGTTGAGTTAAGTTTGGAAAGGAAAGGGGAAGGAAGGTAAAAAGAAACAGAAGAAAAAAAAGGGAATGAGCTCCCGCTCTATTTTGTGCAGTACAATACAAAATGCAGTTGTCACCTCAACTTTTCGGCTTTGTATTTCTAGTAGATATAAATCGCTTCTATAACAACAATGTTAATCTAGTCTTCGAAACCCAAGACCAAAGTTTTATTTATTTATTTTTTTCTGTTTTGAGCATAAAGTCCAGAAGTTGTTTCCAGGTGGAAACACACCGGATATGTTTTTCCCTCTTTAATTAAAACAGCTTTGACACCCCCATCGTTTTTTTTTTTCCCTACCCATTTTTCCTTGTGGAGATTGACTTCTCTATTGTAGCCATTCTCAATAAAAACAGTCCGTCTTCCTATCGAGATGCTTCTTTGTCTGGTCAGCTTGGTTATTGTCATTTTTCTTACACATTACTTTGAACCGGATGAAGAATCCTCTTTTGAAACGGGTGTGTGTGTGTGTGTGGGGGTGGCAGGCGGCTGTTCTCAGGTCAGTTGCCTGTGGATTGCATCTCCACAGGCTACTTAAGGCCTTAATTCTTCTCCTCTCCAACCTGCAGCCTTAATAATAATAATAATAATAATAATAATAATAATAATAATAATAATAATAATAATAATAATAATAATAATAATAATAATAATAATAATATCAGAGTTGGAAGGGACCGTGGAGGTCTTCTAGTCCAACCCCCTGCCCAGGCAGGAAACTCTACACCATTTCAGACAAATGGCTATCCAACATTTTCTTAAAAAATTTCCAGTGTTGGAGAATTCACAGCTTCTGGAGGGAAGTTGTTCCACTGATTAATTGTTCTAACTGTCAGGAAATTTCTCCTTAGTTCTAGGTTGCTTCTCTCCTTGATTAGTTTCCACCCGTTGCTTCTTGTTCTACCCTCAGGTGCTTTGGAGAATAGCTTGACTCCCTCTTCTTTGTGGCAGCCCCTGAGATATTGGAACATTGCTATTACATGTCCCCTAGTCCTTCTTTTCATGGATTCATGGGTTGGATAGAGGTAACCAGATACAGAATAGAATACAGAATAACAGAGCTGGAAGGGACCTTGGAGGTCTTCTAGTCCAACCCCCTGCCCAGGCAGGAAACCCTACACCACTTCAGACAAATGGTTGTCCAATCTCTTCTTAAAAACTTCCAGTGTTGGAGCATTCACAACTTCTGGAGGCAAGTTGTTCCACTGATTAATTATTCTAACTGTCAGGAAATTTCTCCTTAGTTCTAAGTTGCTTCTCTCCTTGATTAGTTTCCACCCATTGCTTCTTGTCCTGCCTTCAGGTGCTTTGGAGAATAGCTTGACTCCCTCTTCTTTGTGGAAGCCCCTGAGATATTGGAACCCTGCTATCATGTCTCCCCTCGTCCTTCTTTTCATTAAACTAGGCATACTGAGTTGATGGAGTCTAATTCCATTTGCAAACAGATGTTGTCGAGTTGGCTCTGCTCTGCTCTCTGGCAGCCGTGTTTATTTTTATCAAGGAGAAGTGGCCTTCTCCTAGCATCACTTCACTTGATTTTTTTTCTTCCCTAGGATAGGGGTGTCCCTCATGCAGTGGTTGCTTGGGTTCTTATACATTTTTTAATATCAAATAATATATCATAATATCTTTTTCAGTTTGTCTAAAAGACCCGCCTTCTTTTCACATTTTTGATGATGGATGGACATTTAAGCTGATGTTTGGGGCAGGTAAGGACATAGGTTATTAACAGAATTGGGAATCCAGCTGTTTGAGACAGCTACTGTATGACTGTAACTTTGTTGCTGGCAATCCTTATGATTTATATTGATATATTGACCATCATTTGTGTTATAAATGTTGTACCTTGATGAACGTATGTTTTCTTTTATGTACACTGAGAGCATATGCACCAAGACAAATTCTTTGTGTGTCCAATCACACTTGGCCAATAAAAAATTCTATTCTATTCTATTCTATTCTATTCTATTCTATTCTATTCTATTCTATTCTATTCTATTCTATTCTATTCTAAAGGCATGGACTATTAAAAGAACGATAACCAGATGTTCAAGTCAGCTAAAAACATAGACTATTAAAAGAACTGAGAATCCAGGAATTTGAGACCACTAAATGTGTGGGCTATTAAAAGAACTGGATGACCAGATGTTTGAGTCAGCTAAAGGCCTGGACTATTAAAAGAACTGGAGAACTCAGGTGTGCAGGCCCGTTAAGGGCAAAGATGATTAAAAACTAGGAATTCAGGTGCTTTGGTCAACTAAGGGCATATAGACTATTAAAAGAACTATGAATCCAATACCATCTCTCCTTGCATATGAATCCAACACTATCTCTCCTTGCATGCTGAAGATGTCATAAATTTTAATTCATAAATTTTTACAGCACCAGATGTTGCTGGTGTTGAACAATTTATTTACTAAACCACAGCTAACCAAACCATGGAACAGTGTAAAAAGGTAAAGGTTCCCCTCGCACATATGTGCTAGTTGTTCCTGACTCTAGGGGGCGGTGCTCATCTCTATTTCAAAGCCGAAGAGCCAGCGCTGTCCGAAGACGTCTCCGTGGTCATGTGGCCGGCACGACTCAATGCCAAAAGCGCAAGGAACGCTGTTACCTTCCCACCAAAGGTTGGCAGAAGCTGGAACAAGTAACAGGAGCTCACCCTGTTACGTGGCACTAGGGATTCGAACCGCTGAACTGCTGACCTTTCGATCGACAAGTTCAGCATCTTAGCCACTGAGCCACCATATCCCATGGCATAGTGTACTATGTGTCTTATTCATTTACTATCGTTATCTCTCCTACACACAGGCAAATTCCGGTCCGTTTCTTCCATCACAGGCTATTTTTCAACCATATGAAATCAGCGTACACATACATAGTTCTAGGACTATCTCAGGAGGGGCTTTTTCCCCTCCTCATTGTGGTTGAGCAGGTGCTCCTTCAGGAAATGAGGAACTTCCTTGAATCAGAAAGGAACTGTGAAGTGAATTCCATAGAATAGAATAGAATTTAGAATAGAATTTTTTTTTTATTGGCCAAGTGTGATTGGACACACAAGGAATTTGTCTTGGTGCATAGGCTCTCAGTGTACATAAAAGAAAAGATACATTCATCAAGGTACAACATTTACAACACAATTGATGATCAATATATCAATGTAAATCATAAGGATTGCCAGCAACAAGTTATAGTCATACAGTCATAAGTGGAAAGAGATTGGTGATGGGAACTATGAAACGATTAATAGTAGTGCAGATTCGGTAAATAGTTCTTGTGTCTAGTTGTTCTGGCATATTGGTAGAAAATATATATTTCTGTCTTTCTCTCTCTCTCTCATACCTAGCAGTTTGTATTAGAACTTAATGTCCAAAATTAATTTTGAGGTCAGTGAGTTGATCAAAATAAGCAGACAGGAAACATCTGTTTTCCTCAAAGTTGGCCTGCTGCAGGCTGGATTGGAGGCCTGGAATTTCCTCTCCAGCCTCTCCTTCCCTCGTGCATAGTTTTGTCATTCAGACAAAGAGTTGAATCAAATCAACGGGCCTGAGCACCAGCCAGGCTTAATGTACACAGGGCAAATACAGAGGCTAGTTTTGAACTAACCTGACCAGGTTTGTTATTTGAACACAAGTTGCAGTGGGAAGAAGGAACCGGAGGATGAACCATCACCAAGACAACAACCAGATAAAAAAAATTTGAGTCCGGGACGAAACTGCAATTTGAGGAAGAATCTTGGATAGGACCCTCCCTAGTTCTTGCAAAGATAAAGGAAGGGAGGGTAAAGTTTGTTTAGCTGGGCGGAACATTATCCTTAACCCTCACCCTCACCCTCACCCTCACCTTCACCCCCACCCTCACCCTCACCTTTACCCTCACCCTCACCCTTTTACCCTAACCCTTACCTTTACCCTAACCCTAACCTTCACCTTAACCCTAACCCTAACCTTTACCCTCATCCTAACCTTCACCCTCACCCTAACCTGTACCCTAACCTTAACCATCACCCTATCCATAACCCTCACCCTAACTCTAACCCTAACCTTTACCCTAACCATAACCT
This sequence comes from Ahaetulla prasina, assembly GCF_028640845.1. Lineage (NCBI taxonomy): Eukaryota > Metazoa > Chordata > Lepidosauria > Squamata > Colubridae > Ahaetulla > Ahaetulla prasina. The sequence continues at coordinate 26,869,985 of NC_080548.1, read as the reverse complement.
TTACTCTCACCCTAACTCTAACCCTCACCCTCACTCTAATTCTCACCCTAACCCTAACCCTAACCCTAACCCTAACCCTAACCCTAGCCTTTACCCTAACCCTAACCCTAACCCTAACTGTAACCCTCACCCTCACCCTCACCCTAACCCTAACCGATCGTGAAAACATTTGAGTCTGGGATGGGGATGATGGGAGGTAGAGAAAGCATCTCAGAAGGGATCCTTCTACACAGGAGTGGCCAAAATTGGGGAAACCTTTTGGGAAAAGTGTATTTTCTAAAACTAGCTAATAACACCACTTTTTTTTTGGAGTAGTACCATAAAATTATATATCAATGGAAAGGTAATTCAGTCAAGAATATAATGGAATCACTTTTATGAAGGATTTGCTGTTAAAATAGCAGTTACAGTATAAAGAAGAAAAGTGAAACACATAGAAAAAACTGAGATGTACAAAAATTATCGCCATAGAAAAAATGAGATATGCAAAAATGATCACCATGTCAGTTAATACTTAGCTGGGTAAACTTTAGCATGAATTATGGCCTTACAACATCTTCCCATGGAGTGAACCAAGTCCTTGAGTTCTGCACCTGCTATAATGTGAAACCAAGATTGAATGATGGCTTCTATTCACTGGGTGTTATTACTGGGTCTCTTCTGAATAACAAGTTTCCACAGATTTTGAGTTGGGTTAAGGTCTGGGCTATTCCCAGGCCATTCGAGCAGTAGAATAGGATTATTGTGAAACTCCCCCCCAAAAAGGTGGTGTTATTATCCATCAAACCTCAAAAATACACTTTTCCCAAAAGGTTTCCACAACTTTGGCCACTACTGTAGTTTTCAGGAGAAAGCTAGTTTGGTATAGCGGTTAAAGCGTAAGGCTATAATCCAAGAGACAGTGAGTTCTAGTCCCACCTTAGACACGAAATCAGCTGAGTGATCTTGGGCCAGTCACTTTCTTTCAGCCCTAGGAAGGAGGCAATGGCAAGCCACTTCTGAAAAACTTTACCAAGAAAACTGCAGGCACATTCTGGGAATCAATCAAAATAGAGCTGGAAGGGACTTTGGAGGTCTTCTAGTTTATCCGAAGAGGGAAAAAAGTAAGAGAGGGGAGAGGTGGTACCTTTGGACTTGCAAGATTCTATTACTGTAACCTAACAATAAAAATAGGGACGCGGTGGCTCAGGGGCTATGACGTTGAGCTTGTCAATCGAAAGGTCGGCAGCTCGGCGGTTCAAATCCCTAGTGCTGCCGTGTAACGGGGTGAGCTCCCGTTACCCGTCCCAGCTTCTGCCAACCTAGCAGTTTCGAAAGCACGTAAAAAATGCAAGTAGAAAAAATAGGGACCACCTTTGGTGGGAAGGGAACAGCGTTCCGTGCACCTTTGGCGTTGAGTCATGCCGGCCACATGACCACGGAGACGTCTTCGGACAGCGCCGGCTCTTCGGCTTTGAAACGGAGGTGAGCACCGCCCCCCTAGAGTCGGCAACGACTAGCACGTATGTGCGAGGGGAAAAAATATTGCAACGTTGGTTCTTTTTATCTGGACTAGCTTGAAGGGCTGGTATGTATCATTGGCATGATATGGCCAGGAGGTGGCACTATAGCTGATATCATTACTTCCTTTCCACTCATCAGAAAGGCAGATTACAGAATTGGAAGGGACCTCGAAAGTCTTTTTATTTATTTATTTATTTGTTTTGTCACAACATTATATACAAGCACATATATTGAAAGGAAACAAATAGGACAGGAACAGTAGGCACTTTTGGGCTCTTATGCACGCCCCTTATAGTCCTCTTAGGAACGGGGTGAGGTCAATGGTAGACAGTTTTTGATTAAAGCTTTTGGGAGTTTGAGAAGAGACCACAGAGTCAGGTAGTGTGTTCCAAGCGTTAACAACTCTGTTGCAGAAGTCATATTTTCTGCAATCAAGATTGAAGCGGTTAACATTAAGTTTGAATCTATTGTTTGCTCTTTTTTTTTTTTAATTGAAAAAGTTTTCAAAAACAAAAACATTTCCCCCCTTTTCCCCCCCCCTCCCTAAAAACCCCCTTCCCCTCCCTTCTCCCCGGCTTCCCGGGTCAATCACAAGGTATTGTTAAACATAAACCAAACATAGAGTAAAATTTTCCCTTCTAATCCAATTAACCTCATCCAAATCTTTTCATCTCCCAACCCCCTCCCCATTACATAAAATAATACTTCCTAATTATTCAAAGGCAATCTGATATTTCTTAATCTGATATCTGTTTTGTAGATAATCAATCCATTTTTTCCATTCAATTAAATATCTTTCCTGCGTATTGTCTTTTAAAAAAGCTGAGATTTTAGCCATCTCTATTGTTTGCTCTTGTATTGTTGCGATTGAAGCTGAAGTAGTCTTTACCAGGAAGGACATTGCAATAGATGATTCTGTGTGTTGAACACAGGTCTTGTCGGAGTCGGCGGAGTTCTAAGTCTTCTAATCCCAGGATTTCAAGTCTGGTGGAATAAGGTATTTTGTTGTTTACAGAGGAGTGGAGAACTCTTCTTGTAAATTATTTCTGGACTCGTTCAATTGTATTAATGTCAGAGATGTGGTATGGATTAGGGTTAGGGTTAGGGTTAACCCTAACCTTCTAATCCAACCCGTTGCTCAAGCAGGAAAGCCTACACTATTTCAGACAAATGACTGTCCAATCTCTTCTTGAAAACCACCAGTGTTGGAGCGCCCACAACTTCAGAATGCATGCCATTTCATTGCTTAATTGTTCTCACTATCAGGAAATTTCTTCTTAGTTCTAGGTTGCTTCTCTCCTTGATGAGTTTCCACCCATTGCTTCTTGTCCTGCCTTCAGGTGCTTTGGAGAAGAGCTTGACTCCCTCTTCTTTGTGGCAGCCCCTGAGATATTGGAACACTGCTATCATGTCACCCCTAGTCCTTTTCATCATACCAGACCTACCCAATTGTAATAGGTTGACTGATCCAGGTCTCTGAGGCTGGCTGTACTGTACAGGTAGCCTTTACCTTACAACAGTTTGCTTAGTGAATGTTCAAACTTACAAAGGCCCTGAAAAAAACATGACTTATGACTGTTTTTCATACTTAGGATCATTGTTGTATTGTACTTAACCTTAAGCTTAACCCCAACCCCAACCCCAACATCAACCCCAACCCCAAATCTAACCCCATCCCCAACCCCAACCCCAACCCCAACCCCAACCCCAACCCCAACCCCAACCCCAACCCCAACCCTAACCCTAAGCTCAACCCTAACCCCAACCCCAACCCCAACCCCATCCCCATCCCCAACCCCATCCCCAACCCCAACCCCATCCACATCCACATCCCCATCCCCATCCCCATCCCCATCCCCATCCCCAACCCCAACCCCAACCCCAGCCCTAACTTAACGCTAACCCTAATGTGATTTACATTCGGATACTTGACCACTGACTCACATGTATGATGGTTGCATTGTCCCGGGGTCAAGTGATCCTCTTTTGCGACTGTAGAAAGTTAGCACCCACTCATCTCTTAGAACAATGAAATATTCTAGGAAATATTAAAAAGGCAGAATATTATATTTTCCCTAAAGGAGAAACATCCTTTCTAAAGACATAAACTCAGAGCCTCTGCTCCCTGCCCCCCACCCCTGGAAGATATTTTGGTGCCAACCTATCTACAAGACAAAAGGCTGGGCCAGCTTATTTACAAGACAAAAGACCTTCACCCTCAGGACATAATAGGATTAGCCCTCTACCCATCTCACCACATGGCACCTGGGAAGATTGCATCACCCAGTAAGATTCAACCAAGCCTGGGACTCAAGACAGCCTATAAAGTTACCCCTGTATGGCCCCCATGGGAGTCTGCCAACCAATCAGAATACATGCCCTTGCCACAGGAACAGGAAGCAAGTTCAAAGCCCAAGAGAGGGTATAAATCTCTCTCGCTGTCTCACCCATGTGCTCAATTGCCCAGGACCTCAAAGCATATGGTCCTGTCCACCATTAAACCATCTTTCCAAACAGCCTCCATGTTTCCACTGTCTTTCTCCCCACTTGGAACTGAACCCAGACGGAAATTTCTTCCAAGACGACCTTCTGGCAAGCCAAGTCCATGGGGAAACTGGATTCACTTCACAAACATCTGTTACTAATTGAACAACTGCCAAGGTTCACTTCACAAACGGGGCAAGAAAAGTCGCAAAATGGGGCAAAACTCGCTTAACAAATTTCTCGTTTAGCGCCCCCAATTTTTTTTTGGGGTGGGGATGGCTTCATTGTGGCCGTAAGTTGAGAACGATCTGTATTGCCCATGTATTTCCTGAAAACAGGAAGGCCAAGCATGCAGCATCCTCAAATGTTTGGAAAAACTGGGCATGTACCAATATGGAATCCCTTCAGTCGACGAGAGCATCGACCTCCCTTAAAAAGTCTAAAAAGGTTTGCATATATGTTGCAAAATACCAGCTAGATCAGACAAGAGGAGAAGTGTACCCTGAACCCGTATGCAACTTTGGTGTTGCATAATAATATTTATATAAGAAGCGGGGGGGTGGGGGCGAGAACAGTCAGTAATCCTGCAATTATATTGTTGTTCCATACTATAGGTAAGTCCTTGATGTAGGGCCACAAATTTTTTTTTTATTTGCATTTATATCCCGCCCTTCTCCGAAGACTCAGGGCAGCTTACACTATGTCAAGCAATAGTCTTCATCCATTTGTATATTATATACAAAGTCAACTTATTGCCCCCAACAATCTGGATCCTCATTTTACCTACCTTATAAAGGATGGAAGGCTGAGTCAACCTTGGGCCTGGTGGGACTTGAACCTGCAGTAATTGCAAGCAGCTGCTGTTAATAACAGACTGCATTAGTCTGTTGAGCCACCAGAGGCCCTTATTGAGCCCAACATTTCTGTTGCTAAGCAAGATAGTTGTTCTGCCCTGTTTTACGACCTTTCTTGCCACAGCTGTCCAGGCTCTTCTTAAAAGCCTCCAGTGAAGGAGCACCCATAACTTCTGAAGGCAAGTTGTTCCACTGATTAATTGTTCTCACTGTCAGGAATTTTCTCCTTAGTTCTAGGTTGTTTCTCTCCTTGATCAGTTTCCACCCATTGCTTCTTGTTCTACCCTCAGGTGCTTTGGAGAAGAGCTTGACTCCCTCTTCTTTGTGGCAGCTCCTGAGATATTGGAAGACTGCTATCATGTCTCCCCTAGTCCTTCTTTTCATTAAATTAGACCTATCCATTTCCGGCAGTCATTCTTTGTATCTTTTAGCCTCGTCACCTACTATCATCTATGGTATCAAAAGCCACAGAGAGATCTCAGCCCAGAAAAGGATACCAGCTTTCCTTTTTAACAGAATAAGAGTATTGGAAGGGACCTTGGAGGTCTTTTAGTCCAACCCCATGCTCAGGCAGGAGACCCTAGACCATTTCAGACAAATGGTTGTCCAACCTCTTCAAAACTTCCAGTGTTGGAGCATTCACAGCTTCTGGAGGCAAGTTGTTCCCCTGGTTAATTGTTCTAACTGTTGGGAAATTTCTCCTTAGTTCTAAGTTGCTTCTCTCCTTGATTAGTTTCCACCCATTGCTTCTTGTTCCTGCCCTCAGGTGCTTTGGAGAATAGCTTGACTCCTTCTTCTTTGTGGCAATCCCTGAGATATCAGAACACTGCTATCATGTCTCCCCTAGTCCTTCTTTTCTCTCTCTCTCTCCCTCCCTCCCTCTTTCTCTCTCTCTCCTTTTCTCTTGAATACACTCTGTATTTGCATAGAAATCTACTGAGAAGCCATAGAAGCACAGGGAACCTGCTGGTGGGATCTGATAAGAAAAATAATACCAACAAAGGAGAATATTTGTAGCTCAGGGTTGACATGAAGGGTCCTTGGCGTTCTCTGAGCTTGGTGGTTTTCTTGCAGGCGTTTCATTCACCAAACTAGGTAACATCATCAGTGCTAGTGTTAGATTTCTTGACCTCTCATGAAAAATACTGTTTTGCTTTGCATTCTGCCTCAGTAGCATGGTCTGATCCTACATCAATACAAGTAGCCCTCCTTCAGTGGCCACAACCGGGATCAGAAATGCGGTCATTAAGCAGAGCGAACACTCAGTGGAACCGCAACAGTGCTTTCAGTTTTTCTTTGTCTTACAGACTTGCAATGGCCATAAATGTGAGGATGGGTTGTAAAGTTACTTTTTCAGCACTGTTATAACTGCAGATGGCTAAACAAGGGGTGCTTATGGTCGAATAAGCCAGGAATCTCTTTCAAACCCAGCATTTTATGGGCCAATTGAATAGAATTGTCCCAAATTCTCTTTCTTTCTTTCTTTCTTTCTTTCTTTCTTTCTTTCTTTCTTTCTTTCTTTCTTTCTTTCTTTCTTTCTTTCTTTCTTTCTTCCTTCCTTCCTTCCTTCCTTCCTTCCTTCCTTTCTCCCTCTCCCTCTCCCTCTCCCTCTCCCTCTCTCCCTTACTCTCCTCTCCTCTCTCCTGCCTCCCTCTCTCCTGCCTCTCTCTCTCCCCATCTCCTCCCTCTCCTCTCTGCCTCTCCTCCCTCTGCCTCTCTCCTGCCTCTCTCTTACACTCTGCTTCGCTTTCTCTCCTCTCTCTCCCTGCCTCTCTCTCTCTCCCCCATCTCCCTCCCTCTCCCTTTCTGCCCCCTTTCCCTCCCTCTGCCTCTCTCCCTGCCTCTCTCTTACACTCTGCTTCGCTTTCTCTCCTCTCTCCTGCCTCTCTCTCCCCATCTCCTCCCTCTCCCTTTCTGCCCCTCTCCCTCCTCTCCCTGCCTCTCCTCCCTCTCTCCTCAGTCTCCCTCTGCCCCTCCCTCCCTCTCTCCTCTCCTCTCTCCCTGCCTCCCTCTTACTCTCTGCCTCTCTTTCTGTTCCTCTCTCCCTCCCTCTCCCTCTCTGCCCCCTCTCCCTCTCTCCCTCTCTCCCTGCCTCCCTCTTACTCTCTGCCTCTCTTTCTCTTCCTCTCTCCCTCCCTCTCCCTCTCTGCCCCCTCTCTCTCTCTCCCTCTCTCCCTGCCTCTCTCTTACTCTCTGCCTCTCCTTCTTTCTCTCTCCTCCCTCTCCTCTGCCCCTCTCCTCTCCCTCTCTCCCTGCCTCCCTCTTACTCTCTGCCTCTCTTTCTCTCCCCCTCTCCCTCCCTCTCCCTTTCTGTCCCCTCTCCCTCCCTCTGCCTCTCTCCCTGCCTCTCTCTTACACTCTGCTCTGCTTTCTCTCCCTCTTTCCCTGCCTCTCTCTCTCCCCCATCTCCCGCTCCCTCTCTGTCAATCTCTCTCCCTGCCTCTCTCTCCCCCCCCCACTCTGCCTCTCTCATGTTCACAGGCTGATCCAGCAGGCTACGGAGAGTTGGCTCCAAGAACAGAACAGGTCAAGCCCTTCTGGGCGATTGCCTCAGGTTATCCTTGAAAAGGACAGTGGACTGGCCAAAGATTTACCTTTTTTTCAAAATCCTCTATCTGGGTGGAAAGTAAATATATCCCAGAGGGATAACGGCCAGTTGAAAGGTGTTTCCAAAAACATTCCAGCTCTCCTACAAAAAGGAAACACAAAAGGGAGAAGGAGCTGTGCCCATTGACTGGTAGCATCTGGTAGTCCCTGAGAAAAATTACTGGCTGCAGCTTCTTGAAGCTCTACGTAAGTGCCTTCTTCCTTCTTAAGGGTTGAGGATCTTTCTAACCAAGACTTGGTTTCCTTTCAGGGGACAATATCCTACAGGTATTTGTATTCTGGCTTTCCTCTGTGAAGGTCCACACGGTTTACTCTTCCCTTTTTACCTTACTTCAAGGTGGGCAGATGCTGACCTTGGTTGAAGGACTTGGTTAAGTAAACGCCATTCTTACTAGCTACACAACAAAGAAAGGCTCCCTGCCTTTCTTTGTTGTGTAGATAGTAAGAATGGAGTTTACTCTAAGCTTCCAGCATAAGTTTTCTCTGAAAACAATAGTGATCTTGAAAGCCAGGGAAATTTGTCTACGGGTGCATCTGTGAGATGGAGATGATGGCTAGTCCCCATCGAGTGTTTCAAATGATCTGGGAGCTCAACAGAAGGCAGGAAAACAGAATAAAAGAGTTGGAAGGGGCTTTGGAGGTCTTCTAGTCCAACCCTCTGCTTAAGCAGGAAGCTCTATCATTGTCCAATCTCTTCTTAAAAACCTTGAATGATGGAGCACCCATAACTTCTGAAGGCAAGTTGTTCTATTAATTGTTCTAACTGTCAGGAAATTTCTTCTTAGTTCTTGGCTGCTTCTCTCTCTCTTTTTTTAAAAAGTTTTTTATTTTAAAGACAAACATACACTTAAAACATCAATAATTCCTTCTATGGGACGTCTCAGTGGTTTCTTCCTGGCTCCATCTTTTGTTGTTTCTTCTTTCTTCACTTCAATTTAAACTGTTACCATTTTTCCACAAATACATTATTATCATTTTCTTACATAGTTATCCATTGCTTATCTGTACTTTTCTTCTAACCAATGGTAAAATTTATCTCATATCTTAAAATATTCTGAATCCTCTCTTTCTTTGATCATCAAAGTTAATCTGTTCAGTTCTGTACAATCTAAAATTTTTCTTTTTATATACATATATAAAAAGTTTTTTATTTTGAACACATTAAAACACAAGACAAACATACAAGATTTATATACATATTATATACTAATTTTGCGTAGCTTCTTTTCCAAAAACACCACACTACTAACCAGAGCATATAAAACATTTGCTAGACCAATTCTAGAATACAGCTCACCTGTTTGGAACCCTCACCACATCTCTGACATCAATACAATTGAACGTGTCCAGAAATATTTTACAAGAAGAGTTCTCCATTCCTCTGAAAACAATAAAATACCTTATCCCACCAGACTTGAAATCCTAGGCTTAGAAAACTTGGAACTCGGTCGCCTTCGACAAGACCTAAGCTTAACTCACAGAATCATCTATTGTAATGTCCTTCCTGTTAAAGACTACTTCAGCTTTAATTGCAATAATACTAGAGCAACTAATAGATTTAAACTTAATGTCAACCGCTTTAATCTAGATTGCAGAAAATATGACTTCTGTAACAGAATCATCAGTGCTTGGAATACTTTACCTGACTCTGTGGTCTCTTCCCATAATCCTAAAAGCTTTAACCAAAAACTTTCTACTATTGACCTCACCCCATTCCTAAGAGGACCATAAGGGGCATGCATAAGCGCACAAACGTGCCTACCGTTCCTGTCCTATTGTTTTTCTTTTCTTCTTCCTATATATATGCTTATACCTCCTTATATTTACTCATATATGTGTTTATATACTATATAATCTTTTGTATGATACCTACATATATTGTTGTGACAAAATAAATAAATAAAATAAATAAATATCACAATTTTTCTAATAATTTCTCCTTCCAGGGGTATTTTCTCTGCTTTCCAATTTTGTTCAAAAACAATTCTTGCTGCTGTAATCACATGTATAATCAAATAAATATTTTCTGTACTAATTTTCTCTGGTAGGATCCCCAATAAAAACAACTCCGGTTTTGAATTAATATGTTGGTTGGGTCATTTCTATTCTATTCTATTCTATTCTATTCTATTCTATTCTATTCTATCTATTCTATTCTATCTATTCTATTCTATTCTATTCTATTCTATATTATCTCTTCTCTTCTCTTCTCTTCTTTCTTCACTTCAATTTAAACTGTTACCATTTTTCCACAAATACATTATTATCATTTTCTTACATAGTTATCCATTGCTTATCTGTACTTTTCTTCTAACCAATGGTAAAATTTATCTCATATCTTAAAATATTCTGAATCCTCTCTTTCTTTGATCATCAAAGTTAATCTGTTCAGTTCTGTACAATCTAAAATTTTTCTTTTTATATACATATATAAAAAGTTTTTTATTTTGAACACATTAAAACACAAGACAAACATACAAGATTTATATACATATTATATACTAATTTTGCGTAGCTTCTTTTCCAAAAACACCACACTACTAACCAGAGCATATAAAACATTTGCTAGACCAATTCTAGAATACAGCTCACCTGTTTGGAACCCTCACCACATCTCTGACATCAATTGAACGTGTCCAGAAATATTTTACAAGAAGAGTTCTCCATTCCTCTGAAAACAATAAAATACCTTATCCCACCAGACTTGAAATCCTAGGCTTAGAAAACTTGGAACTCGGTCGCCTTCGACAAGACCTAAGCTTAACTCACAGAATCATCTATTGTAATGTCCTTCCTGTTAAAGACTACTTCAGCTTTAATTGCAATAATACTAGAGCAACTAATAGATTTAAATTTAATGTCAACCGCTTTAATCTAGATTGCAGAAAATATGACTTCTGTAACAGAATCATCAGTACTTGGAATACTTTACCTGACTCTGTGGTCTCTTCCCATAATCCTAAAAGTTTTATCCAAAAACTTTCTACTATTGACCTCACCCCATTCCTAAGAGGACCATAAGGGGCGTGCATAAGCGCACAAACGTGCCTACCGTTCCTGTCCTATTGTTTTTCTTTTCTTCTTCCTATATATGCTTATACCTCCTTATATTTACTCATATATGTGTTTATATACTATATAATCTTTTTGTATGATACCTACATATATTGTTGTGACAAAATAAAATAAATAAAAATAAATAAATATCACAATTTTTCTAATAATTTCTCCTTCCAGGGGTACTTTCTCTGCTTTCCAATTTTGTGCAAAAACAATTCTTGCTGCTGTAATTACATGTATAATCAAATAAATATTTTCTTTACTAATTTTCTCAGGTAGGATCCCCAATAAAAACAACTCCGGTTTTGAATTAATATGTTGTTGGGTCTATTCTATTCTATTCTATTCTATTCTATTCTATTCTATTCTATTCTATTCTATTCTATTCTATTCTATTCTATTCTATTCTATTCTATTCTATTCTATATTATCTCTTCTCTTCTCTTCTCTTCTCTCTTCTACTCTACTCTACATTCTATATTCTATTCTATTCTATTCTATTCTATTCTATGCCATGCCGTTCCAGATCTATTCTATCCTATTCTATTCTACATTCTATATTATCTCTTCTCTTCTCTTCTCTTCTCTTCTCTTCTCTTCTCTTCTCTTCTCTCTTCTACTCTACTCTACATTCTACATTCTATTCTATTCTATGCCATGCCATGCCATGCCATGCCATGCCATTCCAGATCTATTCTATCCTATTCTATTTTACATTCTATATTATCTCTTCTCTTCTCTTCTCTTCTCTTCTCTCTTCTACTCTACTCTACATTCTACATTCTATTCTATTCTATTCTATTCTATTCTATTCTATTCTATTCTATTCTATTCTATTCTATTCTATTCTATGCCATCCCATGCCATGCCATGCCATGCCATGCCATGCCATGCCATGCTATTCCAGATCTATTCTATCCTATTCTATTTTACATTCTATATTATCTCTTCTCTTCTCTTCTCTTCTCTCTTCTACTCTACTCTACATTCTACATTCTATTCTAGTCTATTCTATGCCATGCCATGCCATGCCATGCCATGCCATGCCATGCCATGCCATGCCATGCCATTCCAGATCTATTCTATCCTATTCTATTTTACATTCTATATTATCTCTTCTCTTCTCTTCTCTTCTCTTCTCTTCTCTTCTCTTCTCTTCTCTTCTCTTCTCTTCTCTTCTCTTCTCTTCTTTCTTCTACTCTACATTCTACATTCTATTCTATTCTATTCTATTCTATTCTATTCTATTCTATTCTATTCTATTCTATTCTATTCTATTCTATTCTATTCGATTTGTCTTTTTTCTATTCTTCCTATTTTTTTAAAGCTGTTAAAGGGGGGGGGAAAGATTCTTGAAACCGGTTTGTTATTGCTATTTGAAAACTGGCCCTCTGAGAAATTTATACCGACATTGTGTTCTAGGTCCTGTTTATTTCTGCCTTCCCTTCCAGGTATTTCTATCCAGATTGCCCTGGGCATCAGTCAACTTGTCCTCCACCATGAAGTCCCTCTTATTCTGTTGCCTCTTTGGCGCTTTCTTAGCTACAGGTGAGAAGACCTTGGGAGCAATTCAAGAACCTTGAACTACCAGGACTCCAGGCAGGTCTCGGGTGTCCACGGAAGGGGTTCAAGATGTGCCCACCATCGTGTGACTGAAACCCCAGCCATCATCATCATCATCATCATCATTTGCATGTGTTAGAAAACAGGCAGCACTTGGATTGCATAGTTATGGCTCCTTTCTAGATTTATTTTTTTTGTTCCCTCAGCCATCTCTGCCTGTAGGAGAAGCAGGGGAGCCCCTCACATTGTAGACCGCATTCGTTCGTTCGTTTTAATGTAAGCCAGGGCTGTTCAGTCTTGGCAACTTGAAGACCTGTGGACTTCAATTCCCAGAAGCTATGCTGGCTGGGGAATTCTGGGAGTTCAAGTCCCCCCATCTAAAAGTTGCCGAGTCTGGAACCCCCTGAGCTAGGCCACCATGCCATCCGCCTACATAAGACAGACATTGGGCTAATCCGATGATGCAATCCAATTTTTTTTTACTACCGGCTCTGTGGGCGTGACTTGGTGGGCGTGGTGTGGCTTAATGGGTGCGGCAGAGGAAGGATACTGCAAAATCCCCATTCCCTCTACACTCCAGGGGAAGGATACTGCAAAATCCCCATTCCCCCTACACTCCAGGGGAAGGATACTGCAAAATCCCCATTCCCCCTACACTCCAGGGAAAGGATACTGCAAAATCCCCATTCCCACCCCACTCCAGGGGAAGGATCCTGCAAAATCCCCATTCTCTCTACACTCCAGGGGAAGGATACTGTAAAATCTCCATTCCTGCCCCACTCCAGCGGAAGGATACTGTAAAATCCCCATTCCCTCCCCACTCCAGGGGAAGGTGATTGTAAAATCCCCATTTCCACCCCACTCCAGGGGAAGGATACTGTAAAATCCCCATTCCCACCCCACTCCATGGGAAAGATACTGTAAAATCCCCATTCCGACCCCACTCCAGGGGAAGAATCCTGCAAAATCCCCATTCCTGCCCCACTCCAGGGGAAGGATACTGCAAAATCCCCATTCCCACCCCACTCCATGGGAAGGATGCTGCAAAATCCACATTCCCCCTACACTCCAGGGGAAGGATACTGAAAAATCTCCATTCCCACCCCACTCCAGGGAAAGGATACTGCAAAATCTCCATTCCCGCCCCACTCCAGGGGAAGGATACTGCAAAATCCACATTCCCACCCCACTCCAGGGGAAGGATACTGTAAAATCCCCATTCCCACCCCACTCCAGGGGAAGGATACTGCAAAATCCCCATTCCCATAAAAATCCATTCTTGGATTTCACCCTTGGGCTAATTCCATCAGCAAGTTAAGGAGTTTGTCAAAAATAGGTCTTGACAAGAAAGACAGATGGACTGGGTTATGATGGCATGACGTGTGGAGCAGGGCAGGGCAGGGTAGGGCACTCCCATAGAAAGCATCCAGAAACAATGTTGTATGTTCCTCCTCTAGGCATGTGTCTTGAGTGCGAGTTTTGTAACGAGTTGGGCCAGAATTGTTCCGGCTGGACAAAAACCTGTGATGAGAAGGAAGATACTTGTATCACCTTTCAAACTGAAGTGATAAGAGGTATGAAATATTAAGAGTCATGGGATAGACAGGCAGATGGCTTCAGGTAGCCCTCGATACGGGTGGTCCTAAACCATTCATTCAGGAACCGTTCAAAGTTGCCACGACACTGAAAGGAGCGACTTATGACCGTTTTTCACACTTATGACCGTTGCAACGTCCCCGTGGGTCAGGTGATCAGAATTCGGATGCTTGGCCTCCTCCGTGTATTGATGTCGGTTGCAGTGTCCCCAGGGTCTCCTGATCCCCCTTTGTGACCTTCTGACAAGCCAGATTCACTTAAGAACCGGGTGACTCACTTAACAACTGCAGTGATCCACTGAACCACTGTGGCAAGGGAGGACATAAAATGGGGCAAAACGCACTTCACAAACTGTCTCGTTTATCAATTTGGTGCTCAACTGGGGTTCTAAATCGAGGACTACCTGCTATTTCCATCTATTTATTTTTATTTTATTTTTTTATTTTATTTTATTTTATTTATTTATTTATTTTGTCAAACACAACAATATATATAAGTATAAGCATGAAATAACCACACAAATTGAATACAACCAAAGGGAACATTAGGATAGGAACAGTAGGCACGCTGGTGCTCTTATGTACGCCCCTTACAGACCTCTTAGGAATGGGGTGAGGTCCACAGTAGTCTTAGGTTCAAGTTTTGGGGGTTGTGGGATGAGACCACAGAGTCTGGTAGTGCATTCCAGGCATTAACAACTCTGTTACTGAAGTCAAATTTTCTACAATCTGGAGCGGTTCACTTTAAATTTAAATCTATTGTGCGCTCGTGTATTGTTGCGATTGAAGCTGAAGTAGTCTTCGACAGGAAGGACATTGTAGCAGATGATTTTATGAGTTATGCTCAGGTCATGCCGAAGGCGGCGTAGTTCTAAATTTTCTAAATCCAGAATTTCAAGTCTGGTGGCATAAGGTATTTTGTTGCGATCAGAGGAGTGGGAGGAGTAGTGGTCATTCAGAATTTTAACCTACCAAGGAATCCTTGAATCTCAAATGAAATGCCTTTGTCCTTTGTTTCTCACCTGTGCAGCCCCTCTGTCCATCACTTTCACTTCAAAAGCCTGTGGAACTTCGGACACTTGCCATCTTGACTATGTGGAGACAAGTCTACATAACTATCTAACAGTGAGGTCCAAACGTGCCTGCTGTACGGGAGTTGAATGTCAAACTCAGTCACCTCCTGGTATGTAGTTTTACGAAGCCAATCTCAGCCCCAATGGACAACGCAGAAGGACCCTATGTGGTGAAATCTAATCTCTGCAGGGCTGCCCGTTTCTGATCTCAATTTTGTCAGAGCGAAGGGTTAAACCTTAACCCTGGATTTAAAACTTCTCTCGCTAAGGGTTGAAAGAAACTCGCTCATGCTGGGTGGGGAATTCTGGGAATTGAAGTCCTCTCATCCTAATGTTGCCAAGGTTGGAAAAAAAATGTACAAGAGGATAATAGGTTTTGCTTTGGCAGAGCAGATCCTACGAACAGAGTCTGAAAATCTGTCTTGAGTTCACCTTCTGGAATGGAGTGGAGTGGGGTGGAAGAGAGGAGAGGAGAGGAGAGGAGAGGAGAGGAGAGGAGAGGAGAAATGAGGAGAAATGAGGAGAAAAGAGAAGAGAAGGGAAGGGAAGGAAGGGAAGGGAAGGGAAGGGAAGGGAAGGGAAGGGAAGGGAAGAGAAGGGAAGGGAAGGGAAGGGAAGGGAACGGAACAGAACAGAACAGAACAGAATAGATTTATTGGCCAAGTATGATTAGATACACAAGGAATTTGTTTCGAGATGCTCTTAGGGCAGAGACAGATGGGTGTCATGCCCCTGTGGGAAGGGTTTTACTTTTTACATGGATGGGAGAAAAATTCCTCTGTTTTTTTGAAAAATTCCTCTGCATTACACAACCAGTTGAATTTCCAGTTGAGGGTCTGAATCCTATACAATACCATCTGGCTACCTGCAACTGGAGATTCCCAAATAGGATTTTAGCCTATTCTAGTCTGAGGGATCAGCCAGCTCTCCCATGCTTTCTGGGTGCTTAAAGTCCAGGAAGAGTCCCTGGATCTCCAGGGAAATATAGTTTGAGAGATCAGCCAGCTCTTCCATGCTTTCTGGGTGCTTAAAGTCCAGGAAGATGTCCTGGATCTCCAGGGAAATATAGTTTGAGGGATCAGCCAGCTCTTCCATGCTTTCTGGGTGCTTAAAGTCCAGGAAGAGTCCCTGGATCTCCAGGGAAATATAGTTTGAGGGATCAGCCAGCTCTTCCATGCTTTCTGGGAGCTTAATGTCCAGGAAGATGTCCTGGATCTCCAGGGAAATATAGTTTGAGGGATCAGCCAGCTCTTCCATGCTTTCTGGGCGCTTAAAAAAGGAGGGTGGCTTCTGGAACTCCAGGGGAAAGGTCTTCCCTGGGGCCATAGTAAGCTTCCTAGGTCCCACAAGAGAAAGGATGTGCCACATCCTAGCCTAGCCTTACTCAGTCTGATAAAGCAGGCAGCAGGGAGAGGAGGGCCACACAAATCATCTTCTCGCTCTTGTTCTTGACAGTGCTTGAACCCCAAGCCAACCGACCCAACGGACTTCAGTGTCCTGGATGCATTGGACTCAGCTCCACTGAATGCACTGAGCACCTGGTTTCCTGCCGGGGATCTGAAAACCAGTGTTTGTCTTTAACTGGGAAGAACAGTGGTAAGCACAGGCTCCCTTTAGACGTCTGATTCGAGAGTGGGAGGCCTGACTTGAGAAATCAGAATTTTGGAGCAGTTATTCGCAGCCTTCTTGTACAGAAGGCGTAGAAGAGATTCAAAATGCAGCCGATCCTAGTTGATACAGATGATGATAAACAGGGACACCTTTGTAGCATCCCAATTGAACAGCTAAATTAAAAAGCACTGTGCCCATCTCACTATGATTAAAGGCCTATCAAAGTTTCAAAATAGTACCGTGTTTCCCCGAAAATAAGACCTCCCTCCAAAATAAACCCTCCCCTGAAAATAAACCCTGAAGATAAGCCCTCCCCAAAAATATTTAATTGCATGCGCAGCTGGTCTGGTTAGGGTTAGGGAGACAGAGCTGGAAATCAGATAAGACGGCAAGAGGAGCCCCGTCTTGTTCCATGTGCTCGAAAATAATAAGACCTCCCCGAAAAGAAGGCCAAGCGAAGAAATTAAGATGCCAGCACATAATAACCTTTTAAAAATCTTGTGAGCTTTAAGTCTTCACTATTTCTAATTTACAGTTCAAGGTAAGGTGAATAATAAATGCTGAACTAGATAAGCAGGTAAACCAGTGGTGGGATTCAAGTAATTGAACAACTGGTTCTCTGCCCTAATGATTTCTTCCAACAACCAGTTTGCCAAACTGCGCAGAAAGTTAACAACCGGTTCTCCCGAAGTGGTGCGAACTGGCTGAATCCCACCACTGAGGTAAACTATATAACAGTCCCAGTCTACTTTCTCCCCCTCCTTCCCCTTCCCCTTCCCCTTCCCCTTCCCCTTCCCCTCCTCCTCCCTTCCCCCATCTTTCTTCCCCTTTAAGTTGCACCCATAGTCTTTCCTGAAACACTTTGTAAAAGCAATCACTTCCTTTTGCCACATTTAGTTTTCCAACCAGAATTTTCAATAATTTCTCCTTCCTTATTTTTGAAGGATGTGGGTACTGTAGAGATATTACTGACTATCATGTTGGTTAATTTTTTTTTCAGAGATCCTCTTCAGGGAGATTTCCTTCAAAGGATGCGCTTCAGAGAGTCTGTGCACTTTGCTTGAGAAGGATTTCTGGACATTTTTAGGGGAATTAGAAGTAGACATGAAATGCACCCCAGCCGTCCCGCAGACTTCCCAGTGATGTATAACTGCACGTCAAGGCCATCGCTCCACCTTACTAGAGCTTAGGAGCCAACATGGCTCATTCTGTTTTAGTCAGTTTTCCACAGAATTCTCGTTCTTCTGGATGTGTCAAAGTTTCCTGCAACTAATGTGGAAATTAACTGAGCCATGGTTCAATCAATAAAGCAGTAACTTTAAAAAGAATTCCATTCCGGGTCAGAGTTTCATTTGAGCGAATGACTGTGATAGAACCAGGTTTGTGGTGTCAGGTTCACTAACAACACTTGTCCTGCCAGGACACCACTCAGTGTGGTGCCGATTTGCACTTCTGGACTGGTCCAGGAGAGGACAGGGCAAATCAGGACACCTTCTGTTTCAGAAGGGCAGGAATGGCCGATGACCTCCTCAGAATACCCCTTGCCCACTTGGGAGATGACCTCATCTACCCTGGTTCCCATGTTGCACATCAGAAGTAGTGTGTTTCCCCTTCTGCTGGTACCACCAGAACAGTCAAACCCACCTGTGTTGTGTCCTTCTGTCTTACTCAAATGCCTCCATTCCAATTGGCTGGTGGGTGTGTTGATGGACATGATTGAGTCCTGCCATGCCCTCACTGTCTGCCTTCAATGGCTGCTGGAAGCCCAGTGGCAATTTTTTTAAAAACACTTTCATGCAGAGATGTCCATGAGGTGGGGGTCAAAGAAGTCAAGATGACAGCCTGGCAAGGTTCCAGAAAAACCTCTTCTGCATAAAAAAACTCAGAAGCCATTGTTTTTCAGAGTTCTTTACTAGCAGGAGGAAACTGGCACACGATGAGTGAAATTCCAAAACTGAATTTCCGGATTCTTTTCCCAGTTATACAAACCCCAAGAGTCCCATCCCCCTGACCCCTTTGATGGTCACATGGTCCCACGTTCTCCCAGTTCATTCGAATATCTTCTCGCCACTCCTCCTGCAGATGTGAACACCATCCGACCTTTTACCGCTTGAAGAATGTTACCATACCCCTCAGCCCCCCTTCTTCCCCTCAGGGGAAAAATGTGGCAGCATCTGGAACCCTAAAGTCTAGTATGGTTTCCAGGCCTGACAGGTGTCCCCCCTTGGAAAAGAAGCTATATTCTAGGAAAGAAAACAAAGAGTTGATAAAGAAGAGTGTCAGTGGTCCACACTTCCCTTCTACCCCCCCCTCCCCTCTCCAAGAGGTTTTTTAGGTTTGTCAGGGAAAGTGTCGTGAAATTGTTTAATCAAATTGTCCGCATTTACTTTCCAACTTTTGACCCAAGTAGATTCAGATAATGGATATCCCTTCCAGTGGACTAAATATTGTAATTGACCTCTGTATAGTCTAGAGTCAAGGATTTTCTTGATTTCATAGTGGGTTTCACCTTGGATTATCAAGGGTGGTGGGGGAGCGGCAGGTTGAGGTCTCAGACCAGACTGTCTAGCAGGTTTTAATAAGCTGGTATGGAATACCGGGTGTATTTTCCCCAACATCCGAGGGAGCTTGAGTTGGACGGTAACGGGATTAATAATTTTTACAATGGGGAAATTTAGTATGGTTTCCAGGCCTGACACAGCCAGAACAAATGACTCAAAAATCAGGCAGAGTTTTTGATCCTACCAAGATGCAATCTTGACTTTCTTTTAACCACACGCTGAGGACCAGGCAATTAGGAGAAATTTTCTGACAGTGAGAGCAATCAAACAATGGAACAGAAGTTACCTTCAGTAGTTGTGGGAGCTTCATCACTGGAAGATTTCAAGAAGAGACCCGACTGCCATCGGACAGAAATGGTGTAGGATCTCCTGCTTGGGCAGGGGGTTGGACTAGATGACCTACAAGGTCCCTTCCAACTCTGTTAATCTGTAAGAACTCTGTAATACCTTCTGGTTTAGTAGGCAGGTTTTAAAAGAGGGGCCTCACCTTTTTGTTTCTCTGTTTGATTTAACTGTGGAATTGAGTTAAATCAATTGTTTTTTTTTTTTTTATAAAAAAGTTTTATTTTTACAATCTTATCAAATAATTCATCCAATGTACAGTTATATACAATTAGTCGGGCCTGCCCAGTCACCACCCCCCTTTTTAACCTTCTTCCCTCTTCTACCTTCTTTTACTTTCCAAACCTTCCTCTCCTTCTCTTATCTTATCCATTTTAGAACGGTGGGGAGGGAAAAAAGAGAGAGTAGGAGGTAGGAAAGAGGAGAAGAGGAAGGAAGAGGGGTAGAAGAGGGAGAAGAGTGTAGGGTGGAGGGAGGAGAGGAGGTAGATAAGAGTAGAATCAATTGTTAAATCAATTGAGTCCCGCCATGATTTTTCCATTTATTTTATTCTATTTTAATTTAATGGATATGTCACCCATCTCGTTTTGAAATTGAGTCTAAAGGACTGGTGGGAACTTCTGAAGTTCACCCATCTCAAACTTCCTGAGGTTGAGAAACACTGTTTTAGTCCACAGAAACACCAACATACAGATAGTCCTTGCAACCATTTGTTTAGCAACCGTACAAAGTTACAAGGGCCAGAAAAAAGTGACTTATGAGCAATCCTCACATTTACGACTATTGCAGCTTCCCCATGGTCACTCGATCATGGCAATGATGGTTGCAGTGTCCATGTCATGGCAATTGGGAACTTCCTCACCTAGCTACTGACAAGCAAAGTCAATTTGAAAATTTTTTGAAAAAGTTCAGACAAGAGCAGCTAGGATGATCAAAGGCCTGGAGACTAAAGCATAGGAAAAATACTGCAGGATTTGGGTTTGGTCAGTCTAGAGAAAAGAAGGACTAGGGAGGACATGATAGCAATCTTCCAATATTGGAGGAGCTGCCACAAAGAAGAGGGGGTCAAATTATTCTATCAAGCACCAGAGGGCAAGACAAGGAACAATGGTTGGAAACTAACTAAAGAGAGAAGCAAACTGGAATTAAGGAGAAACTTCCTAACAGTGAGGACAATTAACCAGTGGAACAGCTTGCCTCCAGAAATCGTGGCCACTCCATTAATGGAGGTTTTTAAGAAGAAACTAGACAGCCACTTATCTGAAATAGTGTAGGCTCTCCTGTTTCAGCAGGGGGTTGGACTAGAAGACCTCTAAGGTCCCTTCCAGCTCTATTCTATTCTATTCTATTCTATTCTATTCTCAATGGGGGGATGCTGGATTCACGTAATGCTTCATGATTTGCTTAACATCTGCAGTGATTTTATTTAACAACTGTGGCAAAAAAAAAAAAGGTGAAAAATGTGGGATAGACAAGATCACCACCAGATGGATTTGTAACTGGCTGACGAACCACACTCAAAAGTATAGTCCTTAATGGAACCACACCTATATGGAAGGAAGGAAGTTCCTGTTTTATTAAAATCTTCATAAATGATTTTGATGAGGGAATAGAAGGAGAATTCATCAAATCTGCAGATGACACCAAGTTGGCAAGAATTGCCAACCCCCCACAGAAGAACCTTGTCAGATGGACCTTGATGGACTTTGACAGACTTGATGGACCTTGACAGACTTCAGCAATGCGTTCTATCTAAGAAAATGAAATTCAGTGCAGAGAAAAGCAAGGTCTTACATTCAGGTAAGAGAAATGCACAGGTGTAGAACAGATGAAACATGGCTCAATAGCAGTACCTGTGAGAGGGATCTTGGACTTATAATAATAATAATAACAACAGAGTTGGAAGGGACCTTGGAGACCTTTTAGTCCAACCCCCTGCCCAGGCAGAAAACCCTACACCATCTCAGACAGATGATTATCCAACATTTTCTTAAAAATTTCCAGTGTTGGAGCATTCACAACTTCTGCAGGCAAGTCGTTCCACTTATTGATTGTTCCAACTGTCAGGAAATTCTTCCTTAGTTTTAAGTTGCTTCTCTCCTTGATTGGTTTCCACCCATTGCTTCTTGTCCTGCCTTCAGGTGCTTTGGAGAATAGTTTGACTCCCTCTTCTTTGTGGCAACCCCTGAGATATTGGAACACAGCTATCATGTCTCCCCTAGTCCTTCTTTTTATTAAACTAGACATACCCAGTTCCTGCAACCGTTCTTCATATGTTTTAGCCTCCAGTTCCCTAATCATCTTTGTTGCTCTTCTCTGCACTTTTTCTAGTTCTAGTAGACAGTCACTTAAATATAAGCCAGCAGGGTGCTGCAGCTGCAAAAAAAAAAAAAAAGCCAATGGAATCCAAGGTGGCATCAACGGAAGGATAGAATCAAGATCATGTGAAGTGTTAGTACTGCTTTATAGGGCCTTGGTACCTTATAACCACCCTTGGAATACTGCATCCAGTTTCGGTCCCTATGATATAAAAAAGATGTCGAGACTCAAGAAAGGGTGCAAAGAAGAGAAGTGGGTGGAAGTGAACCAAGGAGAGAAGCAATCTAGGACTAAGGAGAAATTTCCTGACAGTGAAAATAATCAACCTGTGGAATAGCTTGCCTTCAGAAATAGTGGGGGCTCCATCACTGGAGGCCTTTAAGAAGAGATTAGAATAGAATAGAATAGAATAGAATAGAATAGAATAGAATAGAATAGAATAGAATAGAATAGAATAGAATAGAATAGAATAGAATTTTATTGGCCAAGTGTGATTGGACACACAAGGAATTTGTCTTGGTGCATATGCTCTCAGTGTACATAAAAGAAAAGATACGTTCATCAAGGTACAACATTTACAACACAATTGATGGTCAATATATCAATATAAATCATAAGGATTGCCAGCAACAAGTTATAGTCATACAGTCATAAGTGGAAAGAGATTGGTGATGGGAACTATGAGACGATTAATAGTAGTGCAGATTCAGTAAATAGTCTGACAGTGTTGATGGAATTATTTGTTTAGCAGAGTGATGGCCTTCGGGAAAAAACTGTTCTTGTGTCTAGTTGTTCTGGTGTGCAGTGCTCTATAGCGTCGTTTTGAGGGTAGGAGTTGAAACAGTTTATGTCCAGGATGCGAGGGGTCTGTAAATATTTTCATGGTCCTCTTCTTGATTCGTGCAGTATACAGGTCCTCAATGGAAGGCAGGTTGGTAGCAATTATTTTTTCTGCAGTTCTAATTATCCTCTGAAGTCTGTGTTTTTCTTGTTGGGTTGCAGAACCGAACCAGACAGTTATAGAGGTGCAAATGACAGACTCAATAATTCCTCTGTAGAACTGAATCAGCAGCTCCTTGGGCAGTTTGAGCTTACTGAGTTGGCGCAGAAAGAACATTCTTTGTTGTCCTTTTTTATAATTAGACAGTTATTTGTCTGAAATGGTTTTTTGCTTGAGCAAAGGGTTGGAGTAGAAGAGCGCCAAGATCCCTTCCAACTCATGATGATGATGATGATTGATTGATGATGATGAAAATAGAATAGAATAGAATAGAATAGAATAGAAACTGGAAGGGACCTTGGAGGTCTTCTAGTCCAGCCCCTTGCTCAAGCAAGAGAACCTATAACATTTCAGACAAGTGACTCTTCTTCAAAACCTCCAGTGATGGAGCGCTCATGATTTCTGGTGGCAAGCCGTTCGACTGGTTAATTGTCCTCACTGTTAGGAAGTTTCTCCTTAATTCCAGGTTGCTTCTCTCTTTGGTTAGTTTCCATCCATTGTTTCTTATCCTGCCTTCTGGTGCTTTGGAGAATAAGTTGACCCCCTCTCTTCTTTGTGGCAGCCTCTCAAATATTGGAATACTATCATCCCTAATTCTTCTTTTCTGTAGACTGACCAAACCCAACTCCTATAGCCGTTCTTCCTATGTTTTAGTCTCCAGGCCTTTAATCATCTTAGTTGCTCTTTTCTGAACTTTTTCCAAAGTCTCAACACCTTTTTTGTAGTGTGGTGACCAAAATTGGTTGCAGTATTCCTGGTCTTACTAGAGCTTTATAAAATAGCAGTAAAACTTCACAAGGTTTTTGATTTTATGCCTCTGTTTATACAACCCACCATTGTATTACCTTTTTTGGCTGCTGCTGCACACTGCTGGCTCATGTTTAAGTAGTAGTAGTAGTAATAATAATAATAATAATAATAATAATAATAATAATAATAATAATAATAATAATAATAATAATAATAATAATTTAATTTTTATACCGCCCTTCTCCCGAAGGACTCAGGGCGGTGAACAGGCAGATAAAATAATACAATACATTTCGATAAAAAACACTATTTAAAAAACTTATTCCAATAGCCTAAATTTAAAATACAATACAAAATATAAAATAAACCCCAATAAAATCCATATTTAAAAACCCTATTAAGCCAGTCCTGCTCCGAAGAATAGATATGTTTTAAGCTCGCGGCGAAAGGTCCGGAGGTCAGGAAGTTGTCGAAGACCTGGGGGAAGCTCATTCCAGAGGGTAGGTGCCCCCACAGAGAAGGCTCTCCCCCTGGGGGTCGCCAGCCTACACTGTTTGGCTGACGGCACCCTGAGGAGGCCCTCTCTATGGGAGCGTACCGGCCGGTGGGAGGCATGTGGTAACAGAAGGCGGTCCCGAAGATATCCCGGTCCTATGCCATGGAGCGCTTTAAAGGTGGTAACCAACACCTTGAAGTGCACTCGGAAAACCACAGGCAGCCAGTGCAGCCTGCGCAGGATCGGTGTTATATGGGAGCCACGAGTGGCTCCCTCTATCACCCGCGCGGCTGCATTCTGAACTAACTGAAGTCTCCGGGTGCACCTCAAGGGGAGCCCCATGTAGAGAGCGTTACAGTAGTCCAGGCGAGATTGTCTATTAGGACGCCAAGATCCCTGTCACAGTTATTGTTTTTGAGCCAGGTCTCACCTAATCTGTGCTTATACCTTTGATTTTTCCTGCCTAAAT
This sequence comes from Ahaetulla prasina, assembly GCF_028640845.1. Taxonomy (NCBI): domain Eukaryota; kingdom Metazoa; phylum Chordata; class Lepidosauria; order Squamata; family Colubridae; genus Ahaetulla; species Ahaetulla prasina. The sequence goes on along the minus strand of NC_080548.1, from coordinate 26,845,698 downwards.
GTAAAACTTTGTTTTTCTCCACATGAAAATGAAAAAAGAAGAACGAGAAGGAGAAGGAGAAGGAGGAGGAGGAGGAGGAGGAGGAGGAGGAGGAGAAGAAGAAGAAGAAGAAGAAGAAGAAGAAGAAGAAGAAGAAGAAGAAGAAGAAGAAGAAGAAGAAGAAGAAGAAGAAGAAGAAGAAGAAGAAGAAGAAGAAGAAGAAGACGACGACATTGGGCATGACTCAACTCCCTTCCTTAACAGTGGGAATTCTGATCATAACTGTGTTCATAAATTGAGGTCTACCTGTGCTTACCTATAAACCTTTATCCAAGTGGTGTAGGACACAGGGTTCTGTGATGTCCATTTAGGTGTGTGTGTTTTTTAACAGTAGCCAAATATGGATCCAGCAGATACGTGGCCTTGCTAGCACTCTCACTGTGCTAATATTAACTTTGGAAGATGGGGACATGGGTGCAAGACCACCGATTACACCACACTTGCCCAAAACAAATGAAACCTTCATAATAGAACATCATGATACTGGGAAGTCTGATACCACATAGATCACTGACTCTTAATATAGATACAACTTGTAAATCATTAGTGACATTCAAGAGTGGACTCAGGGCCCATGTTGCAATGGAAGCCACATGGAATAGTTTACGGAGCTTGGAGGTTCCATGTAAGGAAGCCTAGGATTCTCCTTATCAAAGTAACCCATTTTCTGACATTGGCTGTTACAAACAAGCATTGTGGGTAGTCCTCAACATATGACCACAATTGGGACCAGAATTCTCATTGCTAAGCAAGGTGCTTGTTAAGCGAGTCATACCTGATGTTACCACCTTTTTTTCCACATTTAAGTACTCTAGATAGGAGAATAGACTAGACTAGACTAGACTAGACTAGACTAGAATTTTTTTTAATTGGCCAAGTGTGATTGGATACACAAGGAATTGGTCTTGGTGCATAGGCTCTCAGTGTACATAAAAGAAAAGATACGTTCATCAAGAATTCTAAGGTACAACACTTAATGATAGTCATAGGGTACAAATAAGCAATCAGGAAACAATCAATATCAATATAACCCATAAGGATACAAGCAACAAAGTTACAGTCATTCAGTCATAAATGGAAGGAGATGGGTGATGGGAACAATGAGAAGATTAATAGTAGTGCAGATTTAACAGAGTTGGAAGGGACCTTGGAGGTCTTCTAGTCCAACCTCCTACTGAAGCAGGAGACCCTATACCATTTCAGACAAATGGCTGTCCAATCTCCTCTTAAAAACTTCCAGATTTGGAGCGCCCACAACTTTGGAGAGAAAGCCATTCCGATAATTAATTGTTCTAATTGTTAGGAAATGTCTCCTTAGTTCTATGTTAGTTCTCTCCAACTCATGGAGAGTTGTCCCATTCTACCTTGGGGATGTCTAATGGTTTGAGGCCAGTCCCAGTGGTGAAATCCAATTTTTTTTGTACTACCACTTCTGTGGACGTGGGCTTGGTGGGCGTGGCAGGAGAAGGATACTGCACAATCTCCATTCCCACCCCACGCTGGGGCCAGCCAGAGATGGTATTTGCTGGTTCTCCAAACTGCTCAAAATTTCCGCTACCGGCTCTCCAGAACCTGTCAGAACCTGCTGGATTTCACCCCTGGCCAGTCCCTGTTTTCATTGCTATCTTCAATTTGCTTTTAATATTATTTCACAATGAGGGAAAAAACACAAAGTCATTTAAGTGAAATGGGCAATGTAGAAATTTGGTAAATGAATAAATGAAATCTAGGTTATCCTTGTCTAGGTCCTGAGCCCTGGGGGTGATTCATCCCTCTGAGTCCTTGCTAATGTCCTCCTGAGGCTGGGATTGTTTGACTAATGATGGTGCCTCTCTGGTTACTGACCTCAACCTGGTTTATCTTTAGTTGGTTCCAGGATTGAGCAGCTACTTGATAGTTTGACTTGATGGCTGTTATATGGACTTTGCTTAGACTGGAGTTCAAAAGATAAAATCCCATGGCTTGAGCCAAGGACAGTAAAGAATAGAAGTGCTTTCAAGGCCATGTCCCCAGCATTGCAAATTTTCCAGATGGTCACCTAAGTTGAAATGGTTTTCGGTCAAGCCAACTTTGTGTTTGCTTTTGGATTAGTGGGCTGGCTCTAAATTATGGGGAGGGGTTTCCCATTTTTAAACTTGAGTTTGTTTCATGTTGCGAAGAGTCTCTGGTTTCAGCAGAGTCCAGAACGTCACTCAGGTCAACGTATCCTATCTAGCTCTGATCTTCATCTTGAGCCATGAAATCTCTACAGATCATCTGCCTTCTTTTCGTTCTTGTAGCCAGAGGTAAGGAGATTGTCATGTGGCGACATCATGATTTTTAGCAGACTTAAGGTCTCTTTTGCAGAGAAGAGCAATGAAGATGATAAGGGGACTGGAGGCTAAAACATAGAAAGAAGGGTTGCAGGAACTGGGTATTTGTAGTCTAGTAAAAAGAAGGACTAGGGGTGACACGATAGCAGTCTTCCGATATCTCAGGGGTTGCCACAAAGAAGAGGGAGCCAAGCAATTCTCCAGAGCACCTGAACGCAGGAGAAGAAACAGTGGGTGGGAACTAATCAAGAGAAGCAACCTAGAACTAAGGAGAAAATTCCTGACGGTCAGAACAATTAATCAGTGGAACAACTTGCCTCCAGAAGTTGTGAACGCTCCAGCATTGAAGTTTTTAAGAAGAGGTTAAATAACCATTTGTCTGAAGTGGTGTAGGGTTTCCTGCCTAAGCAGGGGGTTGGACTAGAAGACCTCCAAGGTCCCTTCCAACTCTGTTATCCTATCCTATCCTATCCTATCCTATCCTATCCTATCCTATCCTATCCTATCCTATCCTATCCTACCCTACCCTACCCTACCCTACCCTACCCTACCCTACCCTACCCTACCCTACCCTATCCTATCCTATCCTATCCTATCCTATCCTATCCTATCCTATCCTAGTTTAGTCTAGTTTAGTCCTATCCCTATCCCTATCCCTATCCCTATCCCTATCCCTATCCCTATCCCTATCCCTATCCCTATCCCTATCCTATCCTATCCTATCCTATCCTATCCTATCCTATCCTATCCTATCCTATCCTATTCTCCTTTCTGGGTGACCCCCATTCATTAATGGGTTTTTCCTATCACCACCACCTGCAAAGATATTGCTGAACCTGCAATCTTCTGAATGGAAAGCAGTCACCTTACTGCCCCTGTGCAACGCAGCCCTTGTCCCCATATCAATTCTCCTGAAATGAGCAGCCCTTCTCCCTGCTCTTTCGAGCATTTCTTGGTTTGGTGATTGACTTTCCTTTCCCTCCACCAAACACGACTCTTCAGGAAGTGGATTCCTCACAAGTAATTGACCAACCCTGACATTTCAAAATAATGAAGCACCCCTGGAAAGGTATAACTAAGACAATAAAATTAATCGGGTACCCTCTTTTCTTTCTTTTCTCCTTTCCAGGAAGCTGTCGCTCATGTGAAATTTGTCACAACGTGGGAAAAGATTGTGGCCACGGTTATGTGGCGGAGTGTGACTCTCCGGAAGATCAATGCGGCAAGGTGTTGCTGGAGATTTCATCAGGTAAAACCATGGTGACCGCTCCCTTCGTTTCCTTCCAATAAAAGGAGAAACTCTTCTAAGGTCTCGTTTCCTGGCTGAATAATTTTCTCAACGAGGGTCTGAATTGGTGACCACATGCACGGTCCTCGTCCGTACCTATAGAGAGCGGTTGCTAGAATTGGGTAAGCCTAGTTTAATGAAAGGGACGCCGGTGGCTCGGTGGCTAAGATGCTGAGCTTGTCGATCAAAAGGTCGGCAGTTCAGCGGTTCGAGTCCCGAGTGCCACATAATGGGGTGAGCTCCTGTTCCTTGTCCAACTTTTGCCAACCTAGCAGTACGAAAGCACATAAAAAATGCAAGTAGAAAAAATAGGGACCACTTTTGTTGGGAAGGTAACAATGTTCCATGCGCCTTTGGTGTTTAGTCCTGCTGGCCACATGACCATAGAGACGTCTTCGGACAGCGCAGGCTCTTCGGCTTTGAAAAGCTGAATGAGCACTGCCCCCTAGAGTCGGGAACGACTAGCACATATGTGCGAGGGGAACCTTTACCTTTAAAGCTTTGATCAGCTATCATGGTTAAACTGATAACAGCCTTGGGTGGGAGGTTTCCAAAACTCCACAAATCCACCAAGTTAACTTCTACTTCTTTGTTTTTCCTCTTTTTACATAGCGCCACTTTCCTTCCGATCCGTTCATAGGAACTGTTACTCATCCAGCCTCTGCAAACTTGAGCAGTTCGATGTCAACGTTGGACATGAGACCCATCTGAGAGGAAGAATCAATTGTTGTGAGGAAGAAAAGTGCGAAGGCCGCCCCTTCCCTGGTAGGTTTGCTCAGAAGGTCTAGAACAGGGGTCTGCAAAGTTGGCTCTTTTAAGGCTTGTGGACTTCAACTCCCAGAGTTCCTCAGCCAGCAAAGCAAAGCAAAGCAAAGCTGGCTGAGGAATTCTGGGAGTTGAAGTCCACAAGTCTTAAAAGAGCCAACTTTGCAGATCCCTGGTCTAGGACCCAACACTCTCCCTGTTTCAGAGGGTCACACGGTGGTTGTGTGTGTGTGTGTGTGTGTGTATGCGTGTGTGTGTGTGTGCATGTGTAAGACAATGCACACTGATTTATTCCTTGCTGATAATCTTTATGGGTATTTTTTTAATCCAATTTGTCAATCTATTGACATTGATTTCATGGGTTCAGTTTCCCACCTGGGTCTAGGTTAAAGAGTTTTTTAATATTATTATTTTATTATTATTATTTATTATTTGTCAAACATGTAGGATAACAGATATACCGTATTTTTCGGAGTATAATACACACCTCTTTTTGCCCCTTAAAAGAGGCTGAAAATTTGGGTGCGTCTTATACTCCAAATGTAGCTTTTTCGAAGCTTTTTTCCCAGCGCTAATGAGGTGCTAGCGAGCGATCTTCCGAGCTTTGCCTGCTCCCTGACTCTCCGCTGTGCTTTAATGAGGCTCTAATGGCCGCCTATTCCCTGGTATGTTTGCTCTGAAGATCTAGGACCCAACACTCTCCCTGTTTCAGAGGGTCACACGGCGGTTGTGTGTGTGTGTGTGTGTGTGTGACCGGATTGTCTTCCTACCCAATCAAACCTCCTCCCCTCACCATCTAACAATACACATTGATTTAGTCCTTGCTGACAATCTTTGTTATTTATTTTATTTATTTATTTTGTCAAGCATATATAAGATTACAGGTAAAAGTATAAACGTGGTTATGAATACATGAAATGGATGCGAGTAAATGGGGACATTAGGACAGGGACGGTAGGCACGCTGGCGCGCTTATGCACGCCCCTTACAGACCTCTTAGGAATGGGGTGAGGTCAACAGTAGACAGTCTAAGTTTAAAATTTTGGGGGGTTGGGGAAGAAACCAGAGTCAGGTAGTGCATTCCAGGCATTGCCCATTCTGTTGCTGAAGTCGTATTTTCTGCAATCGAGTTGGGAGAGGTTTACCTTACGTTTGTATCTATTGTGTGCTCGTGTATTGTTGTGGTTAAAGCTGAAGTAGTCATTGACAGGTAGATGCACAATCTGCCAAATTGCTTCTGCAAGTAGGGCAGCACAAAGATCTAAAGAACTTTGCAAACCTGTTCATTGCAAGCCAGTTTGAAGCACCTTCACGAAGCCCATTCTTCATCTATATAGGGTGGTATCACGGGGAAGCTGTTGAACTGGCATAAGGAAGACCCACGTTGAATGTTCCCGGGGTGTGTGTGTGTGTGTTGGAATTTCAACCTGGTCACTTTCTCTCAGTCCCACCCATCTGACAGCATTATTTTGGGAAACAATGGCAGGAAAATAGCCTGTGTAGATCTCCCTTGAATGGAAGAGCAGGATACAAATGGGGAAAACAAACTAATAAACAAGAAATACAGCAAAGGTTCTGCCTTCCTTGGCATCTTTCAAACAGTCTACTCTGGCCCATCTAAAGAGGTTGAGTGGGAAGGCAGAGATGTAGAGAACCTTTTCCCCACCCCCCACCCACCCCCACCCACCCCACTTTCTGGAACTATAAATGCTGGAGCAAAGTTGAAACAGCACAAAGGGCTTCCTTCCTTGAGTTTTTTTTTTTAATAAAAACCTTTTTTTATTTTTTACAAATACACATACATAAAACAATCTTCAATCTAAATACGTTGCGTCAGTGGGTTGATCATCAGTCTTTGTGCAGATCACCATGTTCATTACAACTAATTTATCTAATCTTATTTTTTTTATCAATATAATATATCTCTCAACATTTTAATCAATTAATCTCAATTAAAAAATAACATTTCATTCTCTCTATTCTAATCAGCTTTCTTAATTTAATGTTAAGCATCTCCAATCTCATTCCCTAAACTCCATCATATAATTTAACATTTTCATTATACAATCTTACTTAAATCTCTTTGACATATCTCTCTAACCACTCTTCCTTGAGTTTGATAAGGTCATTTCCGGTTCATTTCAGACCTTCTGTTTGCACAAGTTTGCACTCTCTTCCTGGGTGGTTCAACCGTTTTGATGGATTGATTACGTGGCATCAAATCCTTCCTGAATCCTAGTGTGTGACCACATAGATTTTCTCCAGAAGGATCAGTCCCTCACCTGACCCTTCAGCTGTTCCAATGGGGAATCCATTGCCACCGTAGCTAAATCTACCCGTTGCGCTGTTGGCCATCTTCTCTTTCCTTCCACCTTTCCCAGCATTACAGCCTTCTCCAAAAAAATGTTGTGGGTCTTCACAAAATGTGTCTGAAATAGGGTAATTTGAGCCTGGTTATGTGTACTGGATAGGACTGAACTAGGTTATTCGGCTCTTCCCAATCCCCAACTCCAGCCATTCCCGGCAGGCAGGTATAATACTGTCATTTTCTTGCTAATCATAACTACGAGCAGAAATGTCTATGGAGATTCTCAGCCATCTAAAGTCATGGTTTAATAGGATTTTAATTAGTTTTAATGTTTTAACATTTTAAAATTTGGGGTTTTATTCTAAATGTTTTAATTCGGCCATTTGTATAATAAGTTTTTTAAATTATGGTTTTATGTGTATATTGTTGTTGTTTCTTACTATGGCTGTAAACCGCCCTGAGTCCTTCGGGAGAAGGGCGGTATAAAAATTTAATAAATAATAATAATAATAATAATAATAATAATAATAATAATAATGATGATGATGATGATGATGATGATGATGATGATGGTTGTCCCAAAGATGCTTTTTTCAAAAGGCAACTGGACTTCTGAAAAAAAAGTTGCTTCGGGCCGGTTCGGGTGAACCGGTAGTTAAATTTTTCCTTGAAGACGTTTTGCTTCTCATCCAAGAAGCGTCTTCAGTTCTAGCTGAATGGTGGTGAATGGAAGGATTTATATTTCTTGCAGTCATCTGGTCGTTAGTGCTCTTTCTGAGAGTTGCTGAGGCCACTTGGAGGTTTATGTATGCCCTCAGGATCATCTGAATAGTGCCAATGGGTGTGGAGCAACCTATCTCCAGGGGTGGCCTGCTGGGGGTTCGCAGGGGTTCGGGAGAACCTCTAGCTAAGATTCTGTGCAGTTCAGAGAATCTCCAAAATCCCACTCCTGGCTGGTTCTGGCCACCCCACCCTACCCTTCCCAGGAGTCCCCACACGGCCCATTTTGGATGCAGGTAAATGCAGGGCACGTGCGGAGGCTCGGGATGGGTAAAAAATGGGCCTACCAGAAATTTGGGAAGGCCAGGGCCTGTTTCTGGCCTCCAGAAGGCCTCCAGAGCCTGGGGGAGGCTGTTTTTGCCCTCCTGAAGGGTGCAGGAAAGACTCTGGAGCCCACCAGGGTGAGCAAAAACACCCCACCTGCCGTGGTGCAGGAGGCTGACTAGGCCACACCCACCATGACCACGCCCACCCAGCAACCGGGCAGAGAACCCCTTGCTAAAATTTTTGAAGCCCACCCTGCCTATTTCCTGTTTACAACATAGTCCACAGCAGTTCTAAGAAGGTTCCACACCCATTTCCTCGAAGACGTTTCGCTTCTCATCCAAGAAGCTTCTTCAGTTCTTTTTTCAGAACCGAAGAAGCTTCTTGGATGAGAAGGGAAACGTTTTCAAGAAAGAACAAAGAAAGTCCAGTTGCCTTTTGGAAAAAAAAAAAAAAGCACTTTTATGAGACGAACAGGAAAATGAAGGTGGTGGAAATTGTATTTGGTTAATGTTTTGGTAATGTTATTTCAAAGTTTACAAAGCACCGTAAATGCATGCAATTTTGAAAAAGGAGGCAGTAGAGTTCCCGAAATTCACAGACTTTTGGCATGGATAATCTTTTTGCTAATCTTCCACTTCCTTTTTTTTATTATTATTATTTTGCAGGACTGCCCCTCTCCCATCCAAATGGATACTACTGTCCTGGCGTTCTTGGTCTATTCTCAGAGGACAGCACTGAACATGAAGCTATTTGCAAAGGGACCGAAACCAAATGCATTAACATTGTGGGATACAGAAAAGAAAGATGTAATTCTTATATATATATATATATATATTACTGTCTGCTGCAGCAGTCAGGCAAGGAATGATGCCAGCTTCGGGGGAGTTCATACAGGGGGATGCTCAGAGCCTCCCCCGCTACATTGCAAAATAGAAATGCCCCCCCCAAAAAGAGCCCAGTTCATTTTGCAAATCTTTGGTAGCAAGAGAAATAATAGCGCAAAGATACTTTTCCAAGAGTTGCTGGGTCCAAAGTCTAAAATTCCATCGCTGTGTGGTATATATTTGTGTAACGATTTCTTTACAAGGTGGCTATAAAAGTATGACGCCAAGGTGGGCGCGTGACATGTTTAATGTTTAATGACATGCTTAATGTGGTAACTGGGCAGGGAAGAGGGAGCGAGGTGGCATAATATCTTAAGCAAAGTGAAGGATGCTGACTCAACTCCCTAAGCCACAGGTCTCCAAACTTGGCAACTTTAAGACTAGTGGACTTAATAATAATAATAATAATGTTTTAATTTTTATACCGCCCTTCTCCCGAAGGACTCAGGGCGGTGAACAGGCAAATAAAATACAAACAGAAACATACACAATAATTAAAACAACCCTTAAAAAAACTGATTCAAATTTGCCAAAAAATTTAAAATAACATTACACCCCATAAAATCACAGAAATTTAAAACCCATCAAAATTCAATTAAAATTTAAAATTTAGAATTTAAAATCAGGCCAGTCCAGCCATACGAAATAAATAGGTTTTAAGTTTGCTGCGAAAGGTCCTAAGGTCAGGTAGTTGTCGAAGCCCGAGGGGAAGCTCGTTCCACTTCAACTCCCAGAATTCCTCAGACCTCTGTCCTAAGTCAATGTTTCTCAAGCTTCACAGCTTGAAAATGTAGGGACTTTAACTCCTAGAATTCCCCAGCCAACATGGGCAACATGTCAAGTTATCAAGGTTGAGAACAGTGGTGGGATTCAGCCGGTTTGGCCGAACCAGTAGTTAAATTGCTGGCTGGCCCCTCCCTACCCCTTCCTGCCCCTTCCAGGATTCCTCACGTGCCCCATTTTGTCTCCCAGGTAAGTGCAGGGAGGCCTATTAGGCCCAAAACGGGGCGTGGCACGTTCTCCCCCTCCGCCCATTTTTGTTCTCAGGAGTGTGTGGGAGGCTGAGTGCTCCTTGTCACACACCTTGGCCATGCCCACCAGCCGGTCATTAGGGCAGAGAGCCGGTTGTTAATTTATTTGAATCCCACCACTGATTGAGAACCTAGAAATAAGGAGAGTTTTCTTGACAGTGAGAACAATTAATTAATGGAATAGCTTGCCTTCTTCACTGGAAGTTTTTAAGAAGAGATTGAGCAACCATTTTGTATAGGATCTCCTGTTTCAGTATGGAGTTGGTCTAGACAAGGGGTCTCCAACCTTGGCAACTTTAAGACTTGTGGACTTCAACTCCCAGAATTCCCCAGCCAACATGGGCAACATGTCAAGTTATCAAGGTTGAGACCCTGGTCTAGACTCAAAAACAGGGGTGCCCAAACTTGGTCCCTTTAAGACTTGTGGACTCCAATTCCCAGAGTTCCTCAGCCAGCTTTGCTAAAAAAGCTGGCTGAGGAACTATAGGAATTGAAGTCCACAAGTCTTAAAGGGACCAAGTTTGGACACCCCTGCTCTAGAAGATCTCCAATTTATTTATTTTTATTTATTTATTTTGTCACAGCAATATACATAAGCATCACACAAAATGATTATATAGTATATAAACATATATATGAGGAAATATAAGGAGGTATAAGCATATATAAATAAGGAAAAAAAAACAATAGGACAGGAACGGTAGGCACGTTTGTGCTCTTATGCACGCCTCTTATAGTCCTCTTAGAAATGGGGTGAGGTCAATAGTAGACAGTTTTTGGTTAAAGCTTTTGGGATTATGAGAAGAGACCACAGAGTCAGGTAATGTGTTCCAAGCACTGATAACTCTGTTACAGAAGTCATATTTTCTGCAATCTAGATTAAAGTGGTTAACATTAAGTTTAAATCTATTGGTTTGCTCTTGTATTATTGTAATTGAAGCTGAAGTAGTCTTTAACAGGAAGGACATTACAATAGATGATTCTATGAGTTAAACCTAGGTCTTGTCGAAGGCCACAGAGTTCTAAGTTTTCTAAACCTACGATTTCAAGTCTGGTGGGATAAGGTATTTTGTTGTTTTCAGAGGAGTGGAGAACTCTTCTTATAAAATATTTCTGGACACGTTCAATTGTATTGATGCCAGAAATGTGGTATGGGTTCCAGACAGGCGAGCTGTATTCAAGAATTGATCTAACAAATGTTTTATATCCTCTAGTTAGTAGCGTAGTGTTTTTGGAAAAAAAGCTACGCAAGATTAGGTTTACAACTCTTAGAGCCTTTTTTGCTATGTAGTTGCAGTGGGCTTTGGCACTTAGATCATTTGATATGAAAACTCCAAGGTCTTTAACAGGGTGGGGATCATCTGCAAGGTAATGTACATCAAGCATGTACTTAGTGTTTAGGTTCTTTTTTCCAATATGTCCCTTTTCTAATGTCCCTTCCAACTTGGTTATTCTGTTTTTCTGACCTGTATCTTGTTGGTTATTTCTGCAGATCCTGGAGACATTGCTTATAATATCAAAGGATGCGTTTCTTCCTGTCCAGAACTGAGACTGAGCAATAGAACGCACGAAGAACGTAGAAATGATCTGATAAAAGTTGAATGTAGAGACGCCTTCAAAATTACACCTTCTGAATAAATAAACGTCACCATTTTGGAATCTGAAGGTCAGCAAGTTTCCTCCAATAGAACCACTGGAATGGCTCTGAATGGAAAATTTACGTTTTAAATTTCTGATTCTTCCTGCCAACTAATTCTCAGAAATTAAAAAAAAGAAAATAGAAGAAAATAAAAGAAGCCAATGGGCTAGGCTGGAATTGCACATTTGTCTTTATTTATTTATTTTTTATTTTTTTTTAATTTTAGTTTTGGTTTTCTTCCTAGAGAAAGTGGTGTGGTTGGAATGGTTATAGGAAAACTGATCTTTGATATAAGAAAACCCCATTAATTTCAATGATTTTATTTATCTGATGGATTTATAACCTCCTTATCTGTACCGGTGTTTCTCAACCTCAGCAACTTGGAGATAAATAGATTTCAATTCCCAGAATCCTGTTAAAACAGTGTTTCTCAAAGTTGACTAGCTGAAATTGGATGAACTTCAACTCCCAGAATTCCCCAGCCAGCATGGGGGGAGGGAGAAAAAGACACAGAGAGAGGAAATATCCAAAAACACTGCCCGTGTTCTTTCAAGAAATACCATGGGGTTAACTTTGTGCTTTCCCCAAAAAATATGTTTAAAAGGGCTCTTCTATCCCCAAGAGTATCATTTTAGAACTATGACTGGTAAGATATGCATCCCTGCTAACTGAGGAATTTTGGGAGTTGAAGTTCACACATCTTCAAATTGCCAAGGTTGAGAAACATTGCTCTAGAACAGGGGTCTCCAACCTTGGCAACTTTAAGCTTGGAGAATCTCAACTCCAAGAATTCCCCAGCCAGCTTTGCTTTGCTGGCTGGGGAATTCTGGGAGTTGAAGTCCTCCAGGCTTAAAGTTGCCAAGGTTGGAGACCCCTGCTCTAGAAATCCAAGGAGGTATGCGTAGCACTCCCTCTTCTATTTTTTTCTTACAGCAACAACCCTGTGAGATAGATTGATGGAGAGAAAGCAAATAGCCTGAAGTCATTCATTCAGATGGTGGTAGTTTTTTGTCCACATCAACACAGGATAGTTATTGGATAATAACCACATTCATGGCCAGCTTGAAAGGTGAGGGAGGGTCAAGGAGTAGGAATGCTGGGACTCGTAGTCAACAACATTGAGAATTTGTCTAGGATATTTATTGTTTTGGCCATCAGGATCAAAGGTGGGCTACATCTAGGATGATGGAGTATCTACAGTATCTAACTGGAGGTCAGGTTGGGAAAGGAGGAGAAAATACAAGCAAAAGAATGGTACAGCCATCCATATCACACCACTCAATGAAGAACTTGGTCTCAAGGATGAATAACAAGACTCTCATGTGTAGATTTCAAACTAGCTACTTTATTGTTCTATGCCTATTGTACAGGAATCTTCCCAGACGGGCAGATTTACCTGAGAAGGACTAGATAAGGCTCAAAAACAGTCAAGGGACGGGGACACCTTGCCCTCTTGTGTTTCTGTAATGAGTCCAGGCTAATTCCTCATTTGATCCCTCCTCTCAGTAGGGATGGCTGCTCTCCAATGCCTGGTTAGCAATGTCTGAAGGAAACCATGAACCTTTATACAATAAAAGACACCCAACAACTTGGTCACCACCCATGTATGCTCACACTTCCAGCAGTGATGAAACAGGATCTCCCAGCTCCCAATGACCCAGATGAGATGTTGTTTTTCAAAGGTTTATTAAATTCATTTATGTAGCCTATATGACTTAGGGCACCCATAACATTAAAATAAGTAAAAGATATTTAAAGATAAAAAAAAAATAAACCACAGAATACAACAAGGCCAAAAAAATCGTAAAAACGGCCATCAACATAACCAGGAAACATCTTCCATTATACACCTGAGCATGAAACCATGTTCAAGTCCCTCCTATCTTCAGAACTACCATTTTCTCAGAAGAGACCAGCACAGTATCTACCTAACTTCTGAGTTTGTATTTCTCAACCTTCGCCATTTTAAGATGGATGGACTTCAACTCCCAGAATTCCTTAGCCAGCCATGTTGGCTGGGGAGTCCTGGAAGTTGAAGTCTGCCTAGCTTAAAGTTGCGAAGGTTGAAAAATACTGCTCTACACCATACAGCCTACTCCCTTCATCCAACATGTGTCAACATTCGTTTCCCTTAATCAATGCTTTACAGTATAGTAGCCGTCGGGGCCCTTGCTTTGCTCCTTCTGGAGGGCCACCAAGATGCAAAAGAAACCACCCCTTATATAATTGAGGTGATCTGGGTTCTTCATGCTCTGTCAAGGCTACAACCTGCCTAAGGCCTAAGGCAGAGGTCTTCAACCTTGGCAGCTTTAAAAGTTGAGGACTTCAACTCCCAGAATTCTCCAGCCACCTGGCTGGAGAATTCTGGGAGGTGAAGTCCACAACTCTTAAAGCTGCCAAGTTTGAAGACCTTTGGCCTAAGGGCTGATGAAGAGGCTTTTCCAGAAGAAAACTCTCAGGCAGGATTCAGGTGCCGAAGGGCAAGTCATCAAGCATAGATCTCCACAAGTAAGAATCCAGCAAATGCTTGGAAGAAGAAGCCGACTCTGTGCGATGGTACTGTGACTGTCGTGGCTTTTGCAGTGGCTGGCTCGCAGCTTCCCGCACCCATTAGAAAGAATGTGGCAAAGTAGACAGATCCCTCATGAAACAGCTCACAGAAGGCGGGGTTGACGCAGCCCTTCATGGCAAACTCTACCATTCTGGTCTTATCATCTGTGGAGACAATTGCAAAAAGAAAGAGTGGAATCGAATCCTTAAAGAAAGGATGCAAAAGGAGGGACAGAATGAAACTGTTTTGTCTGTGTCCCCCGAGCTGGTCCTCCTGCCAGAAAGTGACTTGGAAAGTGAGGGGGAAGGGCCGTCAGGACTTACCTCGGGAGCACCGGCTTCCCTGGCTCAGCTCCAGGAGCCAGAGGCAGGCCAGGTGGAAGAGATAATGAGGTCTCTGTCCCCTGATTCTTCCCCCCGCCCACAGGACATATCTCCAGACCCATCTGATGGCAATCAGGCCTGGCTGGACCCTAGATTTCGTAGGCAGGAGAGGCGGGAACAACAGAAGCAGGGGTGGGGCAGGCCTAGGAAGTGCTGAATCATGGTGCCACACCCCACAGGATATAAAGGCAGCGAGAACTGCTGTGTCTCTGTAGCAGGCAAATTAACTGCTGAACTAAGAGCGGAAGCTGTTGAATCATCGGAGATAACAGAGCCACTTGGCAGATGCTCGCTCTTTTGCTGCCAGGGCTGATAGTGCCGGCTAATTGAGCCATCGTTTGGATGGAGGCGAGGGAGGAAAGAACAGAAACGTGAATGACAAAAATTAAAATAATGTCTTATTTATGTTGAAAAAAAATTAAATTGAATTGTCCCTTGGGGAGTTGGCTCATCCTGCATTGGCTAGGTAGGTCTGTGTGTGTATGTGAGAGAGAGAGAGAGAAAGGGAAAAAGAAAACAGAAAAAGAAGAGAAATTCATTACCATACGTTTGCAAAGTGCCATAGCCACCCCAGTCAGATTCTCCAGCTATCTTAACGCAGTAAGTCTGATCTCCTTTGCACGGAATAGTCTCTTCCCACAAGCAGAAGGTATGTTGTCTAGCAAAACAGGTTTTGCATTTCTTCCCATTCGGTGTCGTGTTTACAGCGGGAACTGCATTTAAAAAAATAAAATAAAAAGTGACACCATCATGCCTGATTTGCAACCACAGGGGAAAATCTTGTAGGTATCTTGAGCCAAACCAGAGCAACTAACAAAACAGATTTCAACTGCTCAGAATCCACGCTGGGTAGGGAAATCGAGGTGGCGAATTCCATCCATCTTAAAGTCACCCCAGTTGGGAAACACGATGTCCACTTTTCCTAATAATTCATACCTTATTTTGGCTGAAAATCAGGGGTGAAATCCAGCAGGTTCTGACAGGTTCTGGAGAACCGGTAGCGGAAATTTTGAGTAGTTCAGAAAACCAGTAGTGGAAATTTTGAGTAGTTCGGAGAACCGGTAGCGGAAATTTTGAGTAGTTCAGAGAACCCATGGCGGAAATTTTGAGTAGTTCGGAGAACCAGTAGTGGAAATTTTGAGTATTTCGGAGAACCGGCAAATGCCACTTCTGGCTGGCCCCAGAGTGGGATGGGAATGGATATTTTGCAACATCCTTCCTGTGCCACGCCCACCAAGCCATGCCCACAGAAACGCTAGTAAAAGAATTTGAATTTCACCACTGGTTCATACATTATTTTGGCCTAAAATCTTTTTGTGCATCTGTTGCCATTCTTCTTTGGAACAGCAGTGTGGGGCCACATTGCTGCAAAGGGGATTTTCAACCATGAACAGTTGAGTGGAATCAAATGGAATACTTTATTTGGCCAAGTGTGATTAGACACACAAGGAATTTGACTCGTGTATCTAATAATATGTGTGTCTAATGAGGCAACTGGACTTCGTTTGTTTGTCCTTGAAGACCTTTCGCTTCTCATTCAAGAAGCTTCATCAGTTCTGACTGAACGGTGGCGAATGGAAGGATTTAGATGCCTTGCAGTCGTCTGGTCGTTAGCGCTCTTTCTGAGAGTCGTTGGAGGTTTATCTGTGCCTTCAGCGTCTCCTGAACAGTGCAAATGCATTTGCTCACTTGCCTGGGAAACCTCAACTCCGTTTGTGAACCACAATTCCTCTTTCATGAATTCTTTTCTTAAAAAAAAAAAAAGAATAGAGGTAGTCCGCAACTTACAATAGCTCATTTAGTGACCTTCGAAGTTACAATGTTACTGGAAAAAAATGCTTTATGGCCATTTTTCACACTTACGACCATTGCAACATTCCCATGGTCACATGATCAACGTTCAGCCGCTTGGCAACTGACTCATATTTATGACGGTGGCAGCATCCTGGGTCACGTCATCCCCTTTGGCGACCTTCTGACAAGCAAAGCCAATGGAGGAAGCCCGATTCACTTAATGGCCGGGAGACTAGCTTAAAAACTGCAGCGATTCGCTTAACAGCTGTGGCAAGAAAGGCTGTAAAATGGGGCAAACCTGAACTTACCCGCCTGTCTCGCTGTCTTAGTAACAGAAATTTGGGGCTCAATTGTGGTCGTGAGTCGAGGACTACCTGCATTGTCCTTGAAGAAGCACCTATCTTGTCAGAGTATGAATATTCATAGCTGGAATAGATATGGCAGCAGGTCAGCCAATGGGGACTGTTTGGAAACTGAAACAGTATTTATTTGTATGGGGCCATAAGAGACACGTTTGGAGTCTGGGCGTGGCTTAGACTTGGTTGGTTTGGCCTCTGTAATGAGAGCCTCTGTACAATATATTAGCCTCTGTCTCAGGGATGGTATTCACTTACCTTTGCTACCGGTTCGCAAATGTGAGAGCACATGCGCAGAGCCTCCCGCGCACATGCACAGTGTCAAAAACGGGACGTGATTACATCCGGGCGGGTGGGTGGAGCCTCCCGCCTCCACTACCGGTTCGCCTGAACTGCAGAGAGCCAACTAAATACCACCACTGCTCTGTATCTCTCTACTCTGTAATGACTTGCTTCTATGAATATTGCTTCTGTGCTCCTGTGTTCAACATATTTTATGTTGAATTCTCCTGTATAGTACTGTATACAAAGAAGTTTCTTATGTAATTTGAATCCTGCTGAAGTTCATTTCATTGTGTCTGATTGTGTGTGCCACAACAAACTCTGGCATATCTCTTGTTCACAACACAAGTCCTTTCAGCAGTTCAGTAGAGAACGGCATACAGTAACAGGAACAGAGTTGGAAGGGACCTTGGAGGTCATGTAGTCCAACTCCCTGCTCACACAGGAGATTTCAACCGCCCAACAGCCGACCTTTCTCATCAACAAGCTCAGTGTCTTAGCCACTGAGCCACTTAGTCAGGATTGACCCACCTAGTCAGGATACATACAAGGGAGCAAATCTTTCAAGCACGCAGCACCATGACAACAGGACATCTTGGATGAGATAATTCCTCTCTCGCCCAGGTCCACACTGGTGATGTTTTCATAGCAGCTGTTAGCTTGGACACAGGCTTTTCTTGTGACAAATTTTCCATCTGGGATGACGAAGGAGAAAGAAATGTTCCCATCCTAAATGGTGATCCTGGGTTGGCCAACTAGAGGCCAACTTTAGACCAGGGGTGGGCCGTTCATTTCCCCAAGGGGGAGGGCACATGAGAAACGGGGACGGTTGTGTAAGGTCAAACCTTTTCTGCTTACTTTTGTGGTTTGTTGACTGGAAAGTACCACACCGGTCTAAGAAAAAAAAGCAAGTTTCTCGTACTCCATTACAATCTTCCTTAGCTTTTCTACAAACTTCACAGGTTAAAGACCAACCTAAAAGCAAAGGAAGGAGCAAGAGGTGAGTGATTCATTCGACGGATTTCTTTGTGTGTGTGTGTCTCGGTGTGTGTGTGTGTGTGTTTGTGTGTGAGTGTGTCTGGGTGTGTGTTTATTGGACAGCGTTAAATTAGGCTTGCACTCTTTTTCTTCATCCAAACACCCATGAATGCAAGCTAGGTAATGCAAGGACCAATGACTGTTTCCCTAGGAACCACCTTTGAAATATGAGAATTGGAAGCTAGCAATAGCACTAGCACTTAGACTTATATACCGCTTAGCAGTGTTTTGCAGATTTCTCTAAGTGGTTTACAAATGTCAGCCTATTGCCCCCCCCCCCCAACAATCTGGATCCTCATTTTACCAACCTCGGAAGGATGAAAGGCTGAGTCAACCTTGAGCAGGTCAGGATCGAATCCCTGGCTGTGGGCAGAATTCGCCTGCAATACTGCATTCTAACCACCGTGGCTCTAGATTCCCACAATATACTTATCCGGATTACAAGATTTGCACGGGCCGTTAAGCAATGCAGGCAATACAAACACGCAAAACCATTTCCAGACATCTACACAAATCACCCACAGCAAAGGTTAAGATTAAGTTACTTAAGCAGGCTGTGCAAATGCCTTGATAGATCTTTATATTGGAGCTGGTTTGGATTTCTGGATTGAATGAATTCATTTTCTAGGTTTTCATACTCCGTTGAGCAAAAAGGGAATTGGGGCTAGTGGTTAAGTCACCTGGCTAGAAAGCAGGAGACGTTGAGTATTATTCCTACCTTAGTCAGGAAAGCTGGGTGGATGGTTTTGGGCCAATCACCAGGAGACGGTGAGTTCTAGTCCCCCCTTATGCATGAAAGTCAGCTGGGTGACTTTGAACCAAGCAACAGATTTCACGAAAGAATGCCAAAATCTTGGCTGAGGAATTCTGGGTTTTGAAGTCCACAAGTCTCAACGTTGCCCAAGGTTGAGAAACATTGACTTAGAACGATGCTTCAGGAGTTTTCCTTACTTTTATCGGTGAGGTACAGCAGCACTCCAACAATGCAGCAGCCCAAGGAAAGGGAAGGCATTGGAGATGGGCAATTCCACTGGCTTTGATCTTTGGGCAGAGAAGACTTTTTTGGGATGGTCAATCCCTGGACTGCCAGACACGGTAAGATTGACTATTTCTCTCCTCAAAAGAAAAGAAAGACAGTAAGAATGAGATTCTGTTTGGGATGGAGTAAGAAGCACCGGACTTGAGAAATGCAACTCTAGAAAGCAAGGTTGAGGGAAGGAAGAGGAGGGGGCAACCCTAACTCTTGCCCAGAAGTTCATACCACATACCACATCATACCACATCTCTGACATAAATACAATAGAACGAGTCCAGAAATATTTTACTAGAAGAGTTCTTCACTCCTCCGAAAACAACAAAATACCTTATACCAACAGACTTGAAATCCTGGGATTAGAAAACTTACAACTCCATCGACTTCGACATGACCTGTGTTTAACACACAAAATCATCTATTGCAATGTCCTTCCTGTGAAAGACTACTTCAGCTTCAATCGCAATATTACAAGAGCAAAAAATAGATTCAAGCTAAATGTCAACTGCTTCAAACTTGATTGCAGAAAATTAACAGAGTTGTTAATGCTTGGAACTCATTACCTGACTCCATAGTCCCTACTCAAAATCCCAAAATCTTCAACCAAAAACTGTCTACTATTGACCTCACCCCATTCCTAAGAGGACTACAAGGGCGTGCATAAGAGCACAAAAGTGCCTACCGTTCCTGTCCTATTGTTCTCTTCATTATATCAAATTAATATAGTTGATGCATATTTTTTTTTACTTATATATATATATATTTTCTTCAAGTTATGTTGTTTTATCTATGACAATTGTTTATGTATACTGTTGTGACAAAAAGAAATAAAATAAAAAAAAGTACAGAAGGGTTGTTACTGAAGGCAGGTTGAACTGGTGAGAATTTGGCCATGCAGTTGTCAAGAGGTAATTAGTTAATTGGGGGACACCATGGCACCTGATGAAGGACAATGTGCATTGCGGTCCCTATAGTCCCTTTGAACGGACACTGAGCACAGCCTTGAAGCACGGTCTTAAAGTTCCAGCAAGTCTGAAAAGAAACATAGGTAATCCTCACCTGAAGGTTTTGCGAAAGTTGCTTTAGTTGTGCATGGCCAATTTGCAGCACAGAGTACAATCGCTTTGCAGGTACTGGTCCGAGTCCTTAACTTTACAATCACAATTGGCAACCAATTGGCAAACCGTTGCTTAAGCCAGGTGTTTGCTACGTGAAAATTATGAGAGGCAAATGAGATGGGTTTTGTAATTTGCTAACTAACATAGTTCCTTTGCATTTTAATTTGATTTATTTTCTCTCTTTTAAAATGATGTTCGGGTTTATTAGCTTTTAACGTTCTTAAGACAAATTCCTTGTGTGTCCAATCATACTTGGCCAATAAAAAATTCTATTCTATTCTATTCTAAACTGATGAATTTGCGGCCAAATTGAATAAGTTTTTTAGTGGTATTTTAATAGTATTTATTTTGTAATAGTACTGTTTATTTTATCTGCCTGTAAACCGCCCTGAGTCCTTCGGGAGAAGGGCGGTATAAAAATTTAAATAATAAATAAATAAATAAATAAATAAATAAATAAATGAACAAGCTGGAGACTAGCTTCAGGTAAGAAAAAGTTTGTTAGGTCAAGTTAGGGTTTGGCTTATCTGTTTCGTGAACTGTAAACAACCTGTTTCCTTACAATTAACGCCTCTTCTGACGTCAGGCCTCATTTTAATGAACATGCGTGGTATTATGGGATGCAAATAGGTAACATGTTTGACTACATGTAGCTGATTTCCTATGCAGAGGGGAGGTTATTTTTATTTTGTTCGATCAACTTTCCTCTTGCATTTCCTTCGTTACATTAACTATAAAAAGGAATGTAAGATGGGTCTTGAGGTTCTCTCATAGAGAGATCCCACTTTATCAGGGTACCCTAATAAACTGCTTTTAAATGATCTTCCGACTCAGTTGCTTATTGGGAAGGTAAACTGAGGCAGACCCTATTCATATTTATTTATTTATTTATTTATTTATTTATTTATTTATTTATTTATTTATTTATTTATTTATTTATTTATTTATTTAAATTTTTATACCGCCCTTCTCCCGAAGGACTCAGGGCAGTGTACAGCCAAGATTAAAACAATTAGATATACAAAATTAAAATATTAATTAAAATACATATTCAATAATGGCCAAATTAAAACCGTCAAATTGACCCAGCCTAAAATACCCCAATAAAATTATTAAAAAATCAAAAATTTAAAAATGTAAAAATCAAGCCAGTCCCGCTTGGATAAATAAATAAGTTTTCAATTCACGGCGAAAGGTAGCCCCATGTAGAGAGCATTGCAATAATCCAGACGAGAAGTGACGAGAGCATGAGTGACTGTGCATAAGGCATCCCGGTCCAGAAAGGGGCGCAACTGGCGAACCAGGCGAACCTGGTAAAAGGATAAAGGGATGGGGGACAAAAAAACCGAGCTAGTTTACTTTGGGCCAGTCCTCCCTCCCCCGCTCTCTCTCTCAGCTCAACCCACCTCACAGGGTTGTTGTTGTGGGTAAAATAGGAGGAGGAAGGATGGTTAGGTTTGTTTACCGCCTTGAGTGATTTATAATTAATCATACAGGAGGTTTCAAAAAAGATTCAAAGAAATGGGACAACCTACCAAGGGACAGGACTGATTTAACTCGTTCAAATTTCACAGCAAATCGAATCAGAAACTAACCAAAGAATATGGCTTCACGTCACAATCCCTGAGTCAGGAACAAGTTATCAGGGTTTAAAGAGTTACCTGGAGGGTTGAAGGTGACAAAAGTAACAAGAGTTTAACTGTGGCCTACGAAGGCAGCCTCCTGATTTCTAACTGCCTAGATGAGAGGCAGTTTAGAACTGAGCGGAATAGAATAGAATAAGGCCTGTTGTGTAAAGACAGTTATAATATATAGACACCCCTCTCCCCTAATCTCATAAGAATGACAGGGAGGGTATCTATCTTAGCTCAGGCTTTTTCTTATTCTTTTGGGATTGTAATCGGTCCCTAAGGTGCAACTAAAAGTGGAGCCAGAAATAAATAAAGATTTAAACGAGGGAGTAGAGAGCCCGTATCTAGAAGCGGGGCACCGTAAGCAGGAAGTTGTGTGTTGTTTCTCCAGATCATATAATACGTGTGGTATATGCATAATTTATATATGTGTGTGTGTGTGTAATGTTTGCCGATTAACATACGTTCAAAGTGACAATAAAGTTATTCTAAGTCTACAGTAGTGGCCAAAATTGTAGAAACCTTTTGGGAAACTTTTCTAAACCTTTTCTAAAACTAGCTAAGAATACCACTTTTTTTTTTTTGGAGTAGTACCCATAAAATTATGTATCAATGGAAAGATCATTTAATCAAGAAAGTAATGCAATAACTTTTATGAAAGATTTGCTATTAGAATACCAGTTACAGTATCAAGAAGAAAAATGAAACACGTAGAAAAAAAAACACATACAAAAATGATCACCATGTCAGTTAATCCTTAGTTGGGTAACCTTTAGCATGAATTACGGCCTTACAACGTCTTCCCATGGAGTGAACCAAGTCTTTTAGTTCTGCAGTTGTTCTAATGTTAAACCAAGATTGAAGGATTGCTTCTATTAACTGGGTTTTATTACTGGGTCGCTTCTGACTAACAGGTTTCTTTAGTCGGCTCCATAGATTTTCAGTTGAATTAAGGTCTGGGCTATTCCCAGGTCATTCCAGCGTTGGAATATGATTATCCTGAAACTCCCCCCAAAAAAGGTGGTGTTATTAGCCATCAAACCTCAAAAATATACTTTTCCCAAAAGGTTTCCACAATTTTGGCCACTACTGTAAGTCTAAGGCAAGAAATGGGAGAAATTGAGCCCAAAATTTCTGTTGTTGTTACAGTACAATTGTTAAGTAAGGTTCATCTCATTTTACGACCTTTCTTGCCACTGTTGTTAAGCGAATCATGGCAGCCGTTAAAACTAGTAACGCGGTTATGAAGTGCCATTACGTTAACTTCGAACGGTCCCTAAACGAATAGTTTGTAAGTTCAGGCCTACCTGTATGAGTTTCATAAATTGTGGACCATCAAGTAGAAACTTATGTTGTTGTCGTTGTTGTTTTGCTTTTGGGACACAAAATGGAGAATGAACGAAGAAAAAAGGGAAGCCTGCAGATAAGGTTGATGAATGAGATCAAGAGGTCATCTATGTGTTCTTGGAAATGCTATAAATTGTTTATCAGAAGGAAGTTAAAATCTGTCCAGATGCTATTTAGATTCTGGATACTAAAAGGACTCTGCTTATCATTAGAGTCCAATGCTCATCAGCCACACCCAACAGACCTGATACCTTGGGAATAGGAAAACAGGGTTTATGGATAAAATGGTGAGAGAAAAAAAATCACATGTTATTTTATGTTTATGTGTGACAACAACGTCATGGCTTTTGAAGGCTCAGTCTGGGAAAGACTCTGGGATACCTAAGGTAGAAGAATGGTTAATGAAGGTGACCAAACTGACAATGATGGCTAAATGAACGGCGCTTTGAGAGAAAAGTCACTGAAGTTCATCTAAACTGGAAGACTTTCTAGGGCTTTTCTTCTTCTTCTTCAGGAAATAGGAACAGAAAAGTCAAATTATGACATAGGGAATAGATGATTTTTTTGTATGTGTGGGAACTTTATATTATGGTATTAAATTAAGAGTTGAATATGTTTTTACATCCTTGGAAGATGAAATCAGAAGTCATTCTTGGTATATATTTTTGTTTCCCTTTTTTACATCTTTCTGAACCCTCCTCTCCTTCCTTCCTTCCTTCCTTCCTTCCTTCCTTCCTTCCTTCCTTCCTTCCTTCACTCCATCCTTCCTCCCTCTCTCCCTTCCATCCCACTTCCTCTTTCCCACCTTCTTCCTTCCTTCTTTC
Source organism: Ahaetulla prasina (assembly GCF_028640845.1). Lineage (NCBI taxonomy): Eukaryota > Metazoa > Chordata > Lepidosauria > Squamata > Colubridae > Ahaetulla > Ahaetulla prasina. The sequence continues at coordinate 26,822,028 of NC_080548.1, read as the reverse complement.
TTTCTTTCCTTCCTTTCTATTTTCTTCCTTCCTTCCTCCCTTTTTTCTTTCTTTCTTTCTCCTTCTCCTTCTTCTTTTTTCCTTCCTTCCTTCCTTCTTTCCTTTTTCCTCCCTCCCTTCCTTTTTCTTCCTTTTCCTTTCTCTTTCTCTTTCACTTGCTTTTCTTTCCTCCCTTCCTTCTCTCCTTCCTCCTCCCTTCCCCCCTCATTCCCTCCTCCTTCCTTCCATTCCTCTTTCCCATCCTCCCTCCCTTCCTTTTTCCTTTTCTTTCTTTCTTTCCCTCCTTCCTCCTTTCCTTCCTCCTTCCTTCCTTTCTTCCAGTTTTTATTTTATTTTTGCCTCCCTGCTTCCCCCTCTCCCTGCCTCCTCCCTCCTCCTTCCTTCCTTCCTTCCTTCCTTCCTTCCTTCCTTCCTTCCTTCCTTTTTCTTTCATTCATCCTTTCTTTTCTTCCTTCCTTCCAATTTTTTCTAACAAAAATAGCATTATTAATACAGGTAAGGCATACAACTGTTTCTTTTTCCAGTTGCTGGAGTTTTAAACATGTAGGAATACATTGTTCAAGCATACATTTTTGGAATTATACTTCAATCATCATAAAAATAATTTTATTTGATTACTGTTACCATACTTTGCAATACATAGTTGAGTCAAATTCAATCCAGAACAGGTGGCAGAGAACCTTGCTGAGATGCCCTGCCTGTTGTAAAAATTGTGCCTTGCAGGAAATTCGTACCTAAATATTTTTTTTATGCTAAAAGATCAAGAATTTCTCAGAAATTCTGATGGATGGACGGAGATATTCAAACTTTACCTGACAAGGTGTTCAAGAGGCATGCGCATATGAAAAGAATCCATTGTACAACTGTTTCTACAATAGTTCCCCTCATTTTCCTTTTATCTCAACAGAAGACATCCTGAATGAAATTCAATGGTGAAAAAAGTAAGGTTCTACATTTAGGCAAGAAAAACAAAATGCACAGGTACACTATATGTGGTACCTTGCTCAATAGTAGTAATTGTGAGAGAGTTCTTGGAGTCCTAGTGGACAACCATTTAAATAGGAGCCAGCCATGTGCTGCAGCTGCCAAAAAAGCCAACACAGTTCTAGGCTGCATAAACAGAGGGATAGAATCAAGATCACGTGAAGTGTTAATACCACTTTATAAGGCCTTGGTAAGGCCACACTTGGAATACTGCATCCAGTTTTGGTCGCCATGATGGAAAAAAGATGTGGAGACTCTAGAAAAAGTGCAGAGAAGAGCAACAAAGAGGATTAGGGGAACTGGAGGATAAAACCTATGAAGAACGGTTGCAGGAACTGGATATGTCTAGTCTTATGAAAAGAAGGAATAGGGGAGACATGATAGCAGTGTTCCACTATCTCAGGGGCTGCCACAAAGAAGAGGGAATCAAGCTATTCTCCAAAGCACCTGAGGGCAGGACAAGAAGCAACTAATCAAGGAGAGAAGTAACTTAGAACTAAGGAGAAATTTCCTGACAGTTAGAACAATTATAATATTATAATAGGATAATTAGAACTGCAGAAAAAATAATTGCTACCAACCTGCCTTCCATTGAGGACCTGTATACTGCACGAATCAAGAAGAGGGCCATGAAAATATTTGCAGATCCCTCGCATCCTGGACATAAACTGTTTCAACTCCTACCCTCAAAACGAAGCTATAGAGCACTGCACACCAGAACAACTAGACACAAGAACAGTTTTTTCCCGAAGGCCATCACTCTGCTAAACAAATAATTCCATCAACACTGTCAGACTATTTACTGAATCTGCACTACTATTAATCGTTTCATAGTTCCCATCACCAATCTCTTTCCACTTATGACTGTATGACTATAACTTGTTGCTGGCAATCCTTATGATTTATATTGATATATTGATCATCAATTGTGTTGTAAATGTTGTACCTTGATGAACGTATCTTTTCTTTTATGTACACTGAGAGCCTATGCACCAAGACAAATTCCTTGTGTGTCCAATCACACTTGGCCAATAAAAATTCTATTCTATTCTATTCTATTCTATTCTATTAACCAGTGGAACAACTTGCCCCCAGAAGTTGTGGATTCTCCAACACTGGAAGTTTTTAAAGATGATGTTGGATAACCATTTGTCTGAAGTGGTGTAGGGTTTCCTGCCTAAGTAGGGGGTTGGACTAGAAGACCTCCAAGGTGCAGTCCAACTCTGTTATTCTATTTCTATTCTAATCATACAAATGTGCCCTTCAATTTCTATAAATAGATGATATTGTCCCGGGGGAAAAAAGATAATGATTTTGCATGTGTCATTTAGAATTAATCATTAATCTCTAAGCTATGTCCTATTACTGGAAGAGGAAGCAGAAAAAGAATTTTTTTTTAAAAAAAATAACCCTTAGTGTGGCATTTTTATTTGCTTCCTTTTCTGTCAGCTGCAAAATATCTCAAAATGGCCTCTATCCATTACGTGGAAGGAAGGAAATGGGGAATTTGTTAAGGTGGCTTCTATCCCCAAACCTTGCCTTGTTTGCTTTCCCTCCTGCTAGAAAGAGAAAGAAAGAAAGAAAGAAAGAAAGAAAGAAAGAAAGAAAGAAAGAAAGAAAGAAAGAAAGAAAGAAAGAAAGAAAGAAAGAAAGGGCGGAGGGAAGCAGGGAAAGGGAGAGGCAGAGAGGCATAAAATAAAATAAAAACTGGAAGGAAAGAAGGAAGGAAGGAAGGAAGGAAGGAAGGAAGGAAGGAAGGAAGGAAAGAAAAGAAAGAAAGAAAGGAAGGAAGGAAGGAGAAGAGAGAAAGTGATAGAAGGAGGGAGGAGAAGGAAGGAAGGAAGGAAGGAAGGAAGGAAGGAAGGAAGGAAGGAGAGAAGGATAGAAGGAGGAGAGAAGGAAGGAAGAGAAGGAAGGAAAGAAGGAAAGAGGAAGAAAGGAAGGAGAGAGAGAAAGTGATAGAAGGAGGGAGGAGAAGGAAGGAAGGAAGGAAAGAAGGAAGGAAGGAAGGAAGGAAGGAAGAAAGAAGGAAAGAAGAAAGGAAGGAAGGAAGAGAGAAAGGGATAGAAGGAGGGAGGAGAAAGAAGGAAGGAAGGAAGGAAAAGAGAGAAAGGGATAGAAGGAGGGAGGAGAAGGAAGGAAGGAAAGAAGGAAGGAAGGAAAAGAGAGAAAGGGATAGAAGGAGGGAAGAGAAGGAAGGAAGGAAAGAAAAGAAAGAGGAAGGAAGGAAGGAGAAGAGAGAAAGTGATAGAAGGAGGGAGGAGAAGGAAGGAAGGAAAGAAGGAAGGAAGGAAGGAAGGAAGGAAGGAAGGAAGGAAGGAAGGAAGGAAAAGAGAGAAAGGGATAGAAGGAGGGAGGAGAAGGAAGGAAGGAAGGAAGGAAAGAAGAAAGGAAGGAAGGAAAAGAGAGAAAGGGATAGAAGGAGGGAGAGGGAAATGGATGGATGGATAGATGGAAGGAAGGTGTTTTCAATCCCTCTACACATGCACAGCACATATCATATCTCTAAGGGCAATAAACCAGCCTAGAACATGCTTGGTGGACACACATTTCTCTACTTCCTGATACAAGTCATGGCCTTTCTGTTCTTGCTAGCTTCTCACCATCTATCAGGTGTGTACGCAGGTTATGGCCCACAAAGTCAAGATGGTGCTGATTAAGACATAATCGAATCTCAACCTGTCATTTTAATGGTCAGGCATAAACACCAGAAAAGGCTTTGCCAAAGAGGGAAGAAGTGGGCCCTTTCTTTCAGACGTCCCTTTTGACATTTTGAGGAGCTTTTTGGAACATCTCCAGGGCTAGGATCTCTCCATGCCTCGCACCAAGTATAAGATTCCAGATTAAATCATAGTTCAGAGTTTCCAGACAGAACATTTTTTAAAAACTACATTTGACTTTCAAAATCCTATTTCTCGTGTCTGGGCAGAAAGCCGATATTTTTAGCTGCTTTATGGCCTTTGTTGTTCAAAAAAAAAACAACCCCACCCTGAAGCAGGACAGAATCAAAAGTCCTCTTAATTGCACAATGTTTATAGCCTGCCTTGTTTGACTCCTCTTTGGTCAGGAACACAGAAATAAGTTTCGCTTTCCTGTTTAAACTGTAAGCTGCCTCCCATCTATAAATCAACTTTATCGTCAGAATAATTGCTTTCTACCATAAACTCTCTCCGTTGCAATCTGAGGAAAATGGTAGACCTTCCACAATTATCTTTTGCCTTCTACCTTCTGTTACTTCTGCTTGGATTAGCAGAGAAGGCTTGTAGAAATAGGCAGAAGGTGTGCTAATTCTTCCCAAAATCCCCAAAGTTTTAATCAAAGACTCTTGACCTCACCCCATTCCTAAGAGGTCTGTAAGGGGCGTGCATAAGAGCACCAGCGTGCCTACCGTTCCTGTCCTAATGTTCCCTTTGACTGTATCCAATTCGTATGGTTATTTCATGCTTATACTTATATATACTGTTGTGTTTGACAAATAAATAAAAAAGATAAAAAAATGAAAAATGAAAAAATAATAATTGATGGCTAAAATAAAGCTGGATTTGCACAGAAATGAATTGGGGTGGAAGGGTACTACCCATGAAAGTAGTCCTGTGACATTCCCACACCAGGAAGTAGTGAAGATGATGGTGAACCCCAGCAAGAAACATGTGAGATGGCAAGATAGTTCTTCTTGATTCCTTTTCAGGCTTACACATCCTGGAAAACTCTAACCCTCCTTTCAATGCAAGAATAAATATTTCGGCCCCGCATTCTTTTTGAACTCAGGAGAAAAACTCCTTGCCCCTTTAGTACTGACTGTGAGGAAGGCAGAAGGCTCCCTTTCTCTGAAGGGCCCACAAAAAACCAGCTGCCAGAGCATCTGGCTTAAGATGCCCTGAGCAATGCACCCAGGGAATTCTAGATTTGATAACATACAAGTAAAATTGCCATGGTTTGCCCACCAATTATGGCATGTGTGGGAGAGAGAGAGAGAGAGAGAAAGAAAAAGTCCATAGGAAATTTGGTCATGTTGTGGTCCGCCAGCAGCCTGCAGAGCTCGCAACAGAGTTGGACAGCGATGAGGCTGGGGAAGGCCCAGGTAAGGGCTCTGCGTCAGAGGCAGAGGTGAGGCCAGGGCCATTGGGGAGTGAGGTGCGGACTCCAGAGCCTCCAGAGACTGATAGTAGTGAGGCAGAGGAACAGGAGGAGCCTGTTCCTAATGCACACATGAGAAGAGCTGCCAGAAGGCAAGAGCAGCTCAAGCAAAGAGGACGACTTGGGAGTAAGGCCAGGAGATGATTGGCCCCTCCTATAAGGCTTAAAACAGACCAGCAACGGCGTTTCGGCTTTGCCAGCAAACAAGGTTGGTATCTTAATCTTCTTGCATTTATTTTTGTAACAGTGTCTTCTGAACATTTGCCAAGAAAGGCCTTTGGGAGTTTGCCTAATTGGACCAAGGTTTGTGATAGAACTGAGGAATTTGTGTTGGGAGGAATTTGATTTAATTTAGTTGGACTACCCTGGGAATGAAGTAATTCTCAGCTGTTCGAATAAAGTTTGTTTGTTTTTTCACTGACTGAGTTTTCTCCTACCTACTTGGGCCTGGGTCACAACAGCTCAGGAAGAAATGGCATTAGATAAAGATATATAACAACTTCACTTTGTAATTTCTCAGGGTTTTCTCCTTCTGTTAAACACCTAACACAACCACGGATGGTTGAAAATGTATTTTCCCTTTCTTTTATCAGGTCCTGGTAGGAGTATGATTTTCTGCTACATATCTTCTCCCTCCGAAGCCTCCCAAGCTACCTTTGAAGAAAGGAACCATTACTTTACAACAGGGGGGCAGGGTCCAACTTTGGCCACTTTAAGACCTATCGACTTCAACTCCCAGAAATCCCCAGCCATTTGAAGTCCACAGGTCTTAAACTGGTCAAGGGTGGATATCTTTTTTTTAAAGGATGTCTTTTGTTGAGATAAAAGGAAAATGAGGGGAACTATTGTAGAAACAGTTGTACAATGGATTCTTTTCATCTGCGCATGCCTCTTGAACACCTTGTCAGGTAATGCTTGAATACCTCCCTCCATCCATCAGAATTTCTGAGAAATTCTTGACCTTTAGCATAAAAAAAATATTTAGGTACGAATTTCCTGCAAGGCACAATTTTTACAACAGGCAGGGCATCTCAGCAAGGTTCTCTGCCACCTGTTCTGGATTGAATTTGACTCAACTATGTATTGCAAAGTATGGTACTAGAAACAGTAATCAAATAAAATTATGTTTATGATGATTGAAGTATAATTCCAAAAATGTATGCTTGAACAATGTATTCCTACATGTTTAAAACTCCAGCCACTGGAAAAGGAAAACTTTATATGCCTTATCTGATCCCTTATTAATAATGCTATTATTTTTTTTTACAAAACATTGAATAAAAACAGAAGGAAGGAAGGAAGCAAGGAAGGGAGAGGAGGGTGCAAAAAGATATAAAAAAAGAGAAACAAAAATATATACCAAGAATGACTTCTGATTTCATCTTCCAAGGATATAGAAACATATCCAACTCTTAATTTAATACCATAATATAAAGTTCCCACACATACAAAAAAATCATCTATTCCCTATGTCATAATTTGACTTTTCTGTTCCTATTTCCTGCAAAAAAAAAAGCCCTAGAAAGTCTTCCAGTTTAGATGAACTTCAGTGACTTTTCTCTCAAAGCGCCGTTCATTTAGCCATCATTGTCAGTTTGGTCACCTTCATTAACCATTCTTCTACCTTAGGTATCCCAGAGTCTTTCCCAGACTGAGCCTTCAAAAGCCATGACGCTGTTGTCACACATACAAATAAAATAACATGTGATTTTTTTTCTCTCACCATTTTATCCATAAACCCTGTTTTCCTATTCCCAAGGTATCAGGTCTGTTGGGTGTGGCTGATCAGCATTGGACTCTAATGATAAGCAGAGTCCTTTTAGTATCCAGACATCTAAATAGCATCTGGACAGATTTTAACTTCCTTCTGATAAACAATTTATAGCATTTCCAAGAACACATAGATGACCTCTTGATCTCATTCATCAACCTTATCTGCAGGCTTCCCTTTTTTCTTCGTTCATTCTCCATTTTGTGTATCAAAAGCAAAACAACAACAACAACAACAACATAAGTTTCTACTTGATGGCCCACAATTTGTGAAACTCATACAGGTAGGCCTGAACTTTCAAACCATTCCTTTAGGGACCGTTTGAAGTTAATATAACGGCACTGAAGAATGTGTTTTATGATCGTTTTTCACACAACTGTGGTGGCGTCCTCGTGGTCGCGATGTGACCAAAATTTGGATGCTCGGCAACTAGTTTGTATTTAGATGGTCCTGGGGTCACGTGATTCCCTTTTGCGACGTTCTGATAAGCAGAGTCAAGGGGAAAGCTGGATTTACTTCACAACCGTGTTACTCGTTTTAACGGCTGTCACAACTCACTTAACTGTGGCAAGAAAGGTCAGAAAACGTGGCGAAACTTACTTAACACCTGTACTGTAACAACAACAGAAATTTTGGGCTCAATTTCTCCCATTTCTTGCCTTAGACCAGCGGTTCTCAACCTGTGGGTCAGGACCCCGTTGGGGGTCGAATGGCAATTTGCCAGGGGTCACCTAAGACCATCAGAAATTTGGGATTATACTTGCGAGTTGAAGAATCGCGCTCCAATGGTTGACTTCACAAGCCAGCTGCAGGCTCTTCGAATCGCTAGCCGAATTCGGCTTCAGGCGCCATGAATTAAAAAAGAGAGAAATCTTTGCTCTGACGTCTCCCTCTCAAGCCAGCTGCAATCACTCCCAACCGCTAGCCTAATCTGGCTTCAGGCACGATAAACTTAATAGGGGAGGAGTCTCCGCTTTAATGCCTCCGTCCTCAAAGCAATCACAAGCAGTTCAGACCGCTAGCCAATATGGCTTCAGGCACGATAAATTCAAAACGAAAATAATTTTACGGTTGGGGGTCGCCACATCGTGGGGAATTGTATTAAAGGGGTCACAGCACTATAAAGGTTGAGAACCACTGCCTTAGACTTACAGTAGTGGCCAAAATTGTGGAAACCTTTTGGGAAAAGTGTATTTTGGAGGTTTGATGGCTAATAACACCACCAAGATCATCCTATTCCACTGCTGGAATGGCCTGGGAATAGCCCAGACTTTAAGCCAATTGAAAATCTATGAAGCCGGCTAAAGAAACTTGTTAGTCAGAAGCGACCCAGCAATAAAACCCAGTTAATAGAAGCAATCCTTCAACCTTGGTTTCACATTATTACAGATATGCAGAACTCAAAGACTTGGTTCACTCCATGAGAAGACGTTGTAAGGCCGTAATTCATACTAAAGGTTACCCAACTAAGGATTAATTGATGTGGTGATCATTTTTGTATATCTGTTTTTTTCTCAGTGTTTCACTTTTCCTCTTTGTACTATAACTGCTATTCTAATAGCAAATCCTTCATAAAAGTTATTGCATTACATTCTCCATTATATTATCTTTCCAGTGATGTATAATTTTATGGTACTACTCACCCCAAAAAGTGGTGTTCTTAGCTAGTTTTAGAAAATACCCTTTTCCCAAAAGGTTTCCACAATTTTGGCCACTACTGTAGACTTAGAATAACTTTATTGTCACTTTGAACGTACGCTAATCAGCATACATTAAAATGGAATTTTGTTGCCTAGAGCCTCTCAAAGGGTCACCACCTCCAATCCATGCGATATAAACCATAACACACACACACATATACACACACACACAAAGACATAAAATTATGCATATAGCCACATATATTATATTACCCGGAGAAACAACACACAACTTCCTGCTTACGGTGCCCCGCTTCTAGATACGGGCTCTCTACTCCCTCGTTTAAATCTTTATTTATTTCTGACTCCACTTTTAGTTGCACCTTAGGGACCGATTACAATCCCAAAAGAATAAGAAAAAGCCTGAGCTAAGATAGATACCCTCCCTGTCTTTCTTATGAGATTAGGGGAGAGGGGTGTCTATATATAACTGTCTTTACACAACAGGCCTTATTCTATTCTATTCCGTTCAGTTCTAAACTGCCTCTCATCTAGGCAGTTAGAAATCAGGAGGCTGCCTTCGTAGGCCACAATTAAACTCTTGTTACTTTTGTTGCCTTCAACCCTCCAGGTAACTCTTTAAACCCTGATAACTTGTTCCTGACTCAGGGATTGTGACGTGAAGCCATATTCTTTGGTTAGTTTCTGATTCGATTTGCTGTGAAATTTGAACGAGTTAAATCAGTCCTGTCCCTTGGTAGGTTGTCCCATTTCTTTGAATCTTTTTTGAAACCTCCTGTATGGATTACTTATAAATCACTCAAGGCGGTAAACAAACCTAACCATCCTTCCTCCTCCTATTTTACCCACAACAACAACCCTGTGAGGTGGGTTGAGCTGAGAGGGGGGGAGGGAGGACTGGCCCGAAGTCAACCAGCTGAGATTTTCCACCACCCCCATGCCTTTATGAATATAGGTAGTCTTCGAATTGTGACCAAAATTGCTGATGCTAAGTGAGAAAGTTGTTAAGTGAAATTTCTCCCCTATTTTATGACCCTTCTTGCCACAGTTTTTAAATGAAGCCCTGCAGTTCTTAAATTAGTAGCAAGGTTGTTCAAGTGACTCTGGCTTCCACATTGACTTTGCTTGGCAGAAGGTCGCAAAATGGGGATCATATGACCCTGGGACCCTGCAACCGTTATAAATATGAGTGCTGCAAATTGGCCGTGCACAACTAAAACAACTTTCACATAACTTCAGGTGAGGATTACCTGTGTTTCTTTTCAGACTTGCTAGAATTTTAGCAATTAAAGACTGCTTTAAATTTAAAGCAATTAAAGCACAATTTAAGACTGTGCTCAGTGTCCCTTCAAAGGGACCATATGGACTGTAATGCACATTGTCCTTGACCTTAACCTTGCTTTCTAGAGTTGCATTTCTCAAGTCCGGTGCTTCTTACTCCATCCCAAACAGAATCTCATTCTTACTGTCTTTCTTTTCTTTTGAGGAGAGAAATAGTCAATCTTACCGTGTCTGGCAGTCCAGGGATTGACCATCCCAAAAAAGTCTTCTCTGCCCAAAGATCAAAGCCAGTGGAATTGCCCATCTCCAATGCCTTCCCTTCCCTTGGGCTGCTGCATTGTTGGAGCACTGCTGTACCTCACCGATAAAAGTAAGGAAAACTCCTGAAGCATCGTTCTAAGTCAATGTTTCTCAACCTTGGGCAATGTTGAGACTTGTGGACTTCAAAACCCAGAATTCCTCAGCCAAGATTTTGGCATTCTTTCGTGAAATCTGTTGGTTGGCTCAAAGTCACCCAGCTGACTTTCATGCCTAAGGCAAGACTAGAACTCACCATCTCCTGATGATTGGCCCAAAGCCACCACCCAGCTTTCCTGCCTAAGGTGGGACTAATACTCACCGTCTCCTGCTTTCTAGCCAGGTGCCTTAACCACTTTTGCTCAACTGAGTATGAAAACCTAGAAAATGAATTCATTCAGTCCCGAAGTCCAAACCAGCTCCAATATAAAGATCCATCAAGGCATTTGCACAGCCTGCTTAAGTAACTTAATCTTAACCTTTGCTGTGGGTGATTTGTGTAGATGTCTGGAAATGGTTTTGTGTGTTTGTATTGCCTGTATTGCTTAATGGCCCGTGCAAATCTTGTAATCAGGATAAGTATATTGTGGGAATCTAGAGCCACGGTGGTTAGAATGCAGTATTGCAGGCGAATTCTGCCCACAGCCAGGGATTCGATCCTGACCTGCTCAAGGTTGACTCAGCCTTTCATCCTTCCGAGGTCGGTAAAATGAGGATCCAGATTGTTGGGGGGGCGGCGGTGATAGGCTGACATTTGTAAACCGCTTAGAGAAGTCTGCAAAACACTGCAAAGCGGTATATAAGTCTAAGTGCTAGTGCTATTGCTAGCTTCCAACTCTCATATTTCAAAGGTGGTTCCTAGGGAAACAGTCATTGGTCCTTGCATTACCTAGCTTGCATTCATGGGTGTTTGGATGAAGAAAAAGAGTGCAACCCTAATTTTAATGCTGTCCAATAAACACACACCCAGACACAATCACATCCAGACACACAAACACACACACACACACAAAGAAATCAGTTGAATGAATCACTCAACCCTTGCTCCCTCCTTTGCCTTTAGGTTGGTCTTTAAAATGTGATGTTTGTAGAAAACCCAAGGACGACTGTGATGGAGAAAGAAAAGATTGCTATTTTTTCTTAGATGAGTGTGGTACTTTCCAGTCAACAAACTACAAAAGTAAGCAGGAAAGTTTTGACCTTACACAACCGTCTCTGTTTCTCATGTGCCCCCCCCCTTGGGGAAATGAACGGCCCACCCCTGATCTAAAGTTGGCCTCTAGTTGGCCAACCCAGGACCACCATTTAGGGTGGGAACTTTTCTTTCTCCTTCGTCATCCCAGGTGGAAAATCTGTCACAAGAAAAGCCTGTATCCAAGGTAACAGCTGCTATGAAAACATCACCATTGTGGACCTGGGCGAGAGAGGAATTATCTCATCCAAGATGACCTGCTGTCATGACGCTGCGTGCTTGAAAGATTTGCTCCCTTGTATGTATCCTGACTAGGTGGGTCAATCCTGACTAGGTGGCTCAGTGGCTAAGACACTGGGCTTGTTGATGAGAAAGGTCGGCTGTTGGGCGGTTGAAATCCCTAGTACAGGTCTCCTGTGTGAGCAGGGGGTTGGACTAGGTGACCTCCAAGGTCCCTTCCAACTCTGTTACTGTTAGTGTTATTGTATGTCGTTCTCTACTGAACTGTTGAAAGGACTTGTGTTGTGAACAAGAGTTAGGTTGTTCCTCAAGAATAGAATAGAATGGAATGGAATGGAATAGAATAGAATAGAATAGAATAGAATAGAATAGAATAGAATAGAATAGAATAGAATAGAATAGAATAGAATAACAGAGTTGGAAGGGACCTTGGAGGTCTTCTAGTCCAATCCCCCGCTTAGGCAGGAAACCTTATATAACTTCAGACAAATGGTTATCCGACATCTTCTTAAAAACTTCCAGTGTTAGAACATTCATAACTTCTGGAGGCAAGTTGTTCCACTGATTAATCCACTGATTAAGAATCCCCAACAGGGACAGTGCAGGTAGTCCTTGACTTACGACCACAACGGAGCCCAAAATTTCTGTTACTGAGACGAGACAGGTGGTTAAGTGAGTTTTGCCCCGTTTTACAGCCTTTCTTGCCACTTGCTGTTAAGTGAATCACTGCAGTTTTTAAGCTAGTCACCCGGCCGTTAAGTGACTCGGGCTTCCTCCATTGGCTTTGCTTGTCAGAAGGTCGGCAAAGGGGATCACATGACCCAGGATGCTGCCACCGTCATAAATATGAGTCAGTCGCTAAGCGGCTGAACGTTGATCATGTGACCATGGGAATGTTGCGATGGTCGTAAGTGTGAAAAATGGCCATAAAGCATTTTTTCTTCAGTGCCATTGTAACTTCGAAAGTCACTAAGTGAGCGGTTGTAAGTTGCGGGTGACCTTTATTCAGGGGTGGGCTTCAGATCCTTCCATTCGCCACCATTCAGTAAGAACTGATGAAGCTTCTTGGATGAGAAGCAAAAGGTCTTCAAGGACAAAGAAAGAAAGTCCAGTTGCCTTTTGAAAAAGGAAAAAAAACAAAAAACTCCCATCTTTGGGGCAATCGTGACCTGGATGACTGAGATTCTTCAATAGACATCTTTCCTGATTGTTATCCCCGCCTCATTAGACACACACATTATTAGATACACGAGACAAATTCCTTGTGTGTCTAATCACACTTGCCCAAATAAAGTATTCCATTTGATTCCATTCAATTGTTCGTGGTTGAAAATCTCCTTTGCAGTCCGTGGCCCCACATTGCCATTCTAAAGAAAAGCGGCAAAAAGATTTTAGCCCAAAATAAGGTATGAACCAGTGGTGAAATTCAATTTTTTTTTACTACTGTTTCTGTGGGTGTGGCTTGGTGGGCGTGGCAGAGGAAGGATACCGCAAAATCCCCATTCCCTCCTCACTCTCGGGGGAAGGATATTGCAAAATCCCCATTCCCTCCCCACTCCTGGGGGAAGGATACTGCAAAATCTCCATTCCCTCCTCACTCTCAGGGGAAGGATACTGCAAAATCCCCATTCCATCCCCACTCCTGGGGGAAGGATACCGCAAAATCTCCATTCCTTCCTCATTCCTGGGGGAAGGATACTTCAAAATCCCCATTCCCTCCTCACTCCAGGGGGAAGGATACTGCAAAATCCCCATTCCCTCCCCACTCCTGGGGGAAGGATACTGCAAAATCCCCATTCCCTCCCCTCTCTGAGGCCATCCAGAGGTGGTATTTGCCAGTTCTCTGAACTACTCAAAATTTCTGCTACCGGTTTTCCAAAACCTGTCAGAACCTGCCAGATTTCACCCCTGGTTTTCGGCCAAAATAAGGTATGAACTATTAGGAAAAGTGGACATCGTGTTTCCCAACTGGGGTGACTTTAAGATGGATGGAATTCGCCTCCTCGATTTCCCTACCCAGCGTGGATTCTGAGCAGTTGAAATCTGTATTGTTAGTTGCTCTGGTTTGGCTCAAGATACCTATAAGATTTTCCCCTGTGGTTGCAAATCAGGCATGATGGTGTCACTTTTTATTTATTTTTTTAAATGCAGTTCCCGCTGTAAACACAACGCCAAATGGGAAGAAATGCAAAACCTGTTTTTCTGAAGAAAATACCTACTGCTCGTCCGAAGAGAATATTCCGTGCAAAGGAGATCAGACTTATTGCCTTGAGCTAGCCGGAGAAGCGGACTATGGTGGATATGGCACTTTGCACATGCCAGGTAACGAATCTGTCTTCTTTTTCCTGACTTTCCCTTTCTCTCTCTCTCTCTCTCTCTCTCTCTCTCTCTCTCTCTCTCTCTCTCTCTCTCTCTCTCTCTCTCCCCCCCCCCCCCACAGACCTAGCTAGCCAATGCAGGAATGGGCGAACTCGCCGAGGCCAACTTGTCACGGGACAATTTAGGGGTTCAATTTTTTTTTTTAACATAAATAAAACATTTTAACTTTTGTCATTCACATTTCATTGCAATAGCCATTGCAAATCCATCAAACTGCAGAAGAAGGAAAACAAAGTTTGAATGATTATGTGAACCAAAGCACAGAAAGATTACTGCAGGCTGTGAAAATGGAAAGCATTATTAAAAACAATAGAAACAAAGGCAGAATATAAGGAATACAAGAATACAAGGCTTTAAGAGCTGTAAACCTAATCTTGCGTAGCTTCTTCTCCAAAAATATTACACTACTAACCAGAGCATATAAAACATTTGCTAGACCAATTCTTGAATACAGCTCGACTGTTTGGAACCCATACCACATTTCTGACATTAATACAATTGAGCGTGTCCAGAAATATTTTACAAGAAGAGTTCTCCACTCCTCTGATTACAAGTACCTTGTGCCACCAGACTTGAAATCCTGGGTTTAGAAAATTTAAAATTCGGCTGCCTTTGACATGACCTGACCATCACTCATAAAATCATCTGCTACAATGTCCTTCCTGTCGAAGATTACTTCAGCTTCAATTGCAGCAATACACGAGCACACAATAGATTTAAGCTTAATGTGAACTGCTCCAATCTTGATTGCAGAAAATATGACTTCAATAACAGAGTTGTTAATGCCTGGAATGCACTACCTGACTCTGTGGTCTCTTCCCAAAATCCCCAAAACTTTAAACAAAGACTATCCACTATTGACCTCACCCCATTCCTAAGAGGTCTGTAAGGGGCGTGCATAAGAGCACCAGCGTGCTTACCCGTTCCTGTCCTAATGCTCCCTTTGATTATATCCAATTTCTTGTAATTATTACATACTTATGCTTATATATATGCTTATATATCATATAGTTATTTCATGCTTATGCCTATATATACTACTACTACTAATAGTAATATTTTAATTTTTTTTTTCATAAAAAAGTTTTATTTTTACAATCATGTCAAACAATCATGTTTGACAATATTTTAATTTTTATACCGCCCTTCTCCCGAAGGACTCAGGGCAGTTAACAGCCAGATAAAAATACAATACAATATACAATAAAACCCATTTAAAAAACTTATTCAACAATTGGCCAAATTAAAACTATAAAAGACATGATATAAAACCCCGTTTAAAATCCAATTTAAAACCCATGTTATGCCACTCCTGCTCGGAAGAATAAATACGTCTTCAGCTCGCGGCGAAAGGCCTGGAGGTCAGGAAGTTGACGGAGTCCAGGAGGAAGCTCATTCCAGAGGGTAGGTGCCCCCACAGAGAAGGGTCTCCCCCTGGGGATCGCCAGCCGGCATTGTTTGGCTGACGGCACCCTGAGGAGACCCTCTCTATGGGAGCGCACCGGTCAGTGGGAGGCATATGGTAACACAAGGCGGTCCCGTAGATATCCGGGTCCTATGCCATACTGTTTGTCACAATACTGTTTTTTTTTATTTATTTACATTTATATCCCGCCCTTCTCCGAAGACTCAGGGCGGCTTACAGTGTATAAGGCAATAGTCTCATTCTATTTGTATATTTACAAAGTCAACTTTATTGCCCCCCCCCCAACAATCTGGGTCCTCATTTTACCTACCTTATAAAGGATGGAAGGCTGAGTCAATCTTGGGCCGGGCTTGAACCTGCAGTAATTGCAGGCTGCTGTGTTCTAATAACAGGCTTCTTACCAGCCTGAGCTACCACGGCCCATTTGTGTTGTGACAAATAAATAAATAAAAATAAAATAAATAAAAGAATAATAATGATAATAAAAAAATTATAATGGCATTATCACAGTAGGCAGGATGTGGAATATTAAGCTCATTGGCTAGGCGGGGCGGGGGCGGGGGGGAAGTCTGAAGATCATTTTTTGCAATTGTCTCCACAGTTGAAGTGTCTAGCATGGTAGAGTTTGCCATGAAGGGCTGCGTCAACCCCGCCTTCTGTGAGCTGTTTCATGAGGGATCTGTCTACTTCGCCACACTCTTTCTAATGGGTGAAGGAAGCTGCGAGCCAGCCACTGCAAAAGCCACGACAGTCACGATACCATCCCACAGAGTCGGCTTCTTCTTCCAAGCGTTTGCTGGATTCTTACTTGTGGAGATCTATGCTTGATGACTTGCCCTTCGGCACCTGAATCCTGCCTGAGACTTTTCTTCTGGACAGCCTCTTCATCAGCCCTTAGACCAAAAGTCTTCATACTTGGCAGCTTTAAGAGTTGTGGACTTCAACTCCCAGAATTCTCCAGCCAGCTGGAGCTGGCTAGAGAATTCTGGGAGTTGAAGTCCACAATTCTTAAAGCTGCCAGGTTTGAAGACCTCTGCCTAAGGCAGGTCGTAGCCTTGACAGAGCATGAAGAACCCAGATCACCTCAATTATATAAGGGGTGGTTTCTTTTGCATTTTGGTGGCCCTCCAGAAGGAGCAAAGCAAGGGCCCCGAAGGCTACTATACTGTAAAACACTGATTAAGGGAAACGAATGTTGACACATGTTGGATGAAGGGAGTAGGCTGTATGGTGTAGAGCAGTATTTTTCAACCTTCGCAACTTTAAGCTAGGCAGACTTCAACTTCCAGAATTCCCCAGCCAGTATGGCTGGCTAAGGAATTCTGGGAGTTGAAGTCCATCCATCTTAAAATGGCGAAGGTTGAGAAATACAATCTCAGAAGTTAGGTAGATACTGTGCTGGTCTCTTCTGAGAAAATGGTAGTTCTGAAGAATGGAGGGACTTGAATATGGTTTCATGCTAAAGAATGGGGCCCCAGGTATATAACGGAACTTGTTTCCTGGTTATATTAATGGCTGTTTTTACGTGGTTTTTTTTGGCTTGTTGTATTCTGTGGTCTATCTTTATGTACATTTTACTTATTTTAATGTTATGGGTGCCCTAGGTTATATAGGCTACATAAATGAATTTAATAAACCTTTGAAAAACAACATCTCGTCTGGGTCATTGGCAACTGGGAGATCCTGTTTCATCACTGCTGGAAGTGTGAGCGTACATGGGTGGTGACCAAGTTGATGGGTGTCCTTTATTGTATAAGGTTCATGGTTTCCTCCAGACATTGCTAACCAGGCATTGGAGAGCAGCCATCCCTACTGAGAGGAGGGATCAAATGAGGTATTAGCCTGGACTCATTACATAAACACAAGAGGGCAAGGTGTTCCCGCCCCTTGACTGTTTTTGAGCCTTATCTAGTCCTTCTCAGGTAAATCTGCCCATCTGGGAAGATTCCTGTACACTAGGCATAGAACAGTAAAGTAGCTAGTTTGAAATCTACACAAATGAGAGTCTTGTTATTCATCCTTGAGACCAAGCTCTTCATTGAGTAGGGATCGAAGAGCCCTTTTAAACATATTTTTTTTGGGGGGGGAGGAAGCACAAGGTTAAGCCCATGGTATTGCTTGAAAGAATATGGGCAGTGTTTTTGGATATTTCCTCTCTCCCTCTCCCTCTCTCTCTTTTTCTTTTCCCCCCATGCTGGCTGGGGAATTCTGGGAGTTGAAGTTTACCCGGCTTCAACTAATCAACTTTAAGAAACACTTTTTTAACAGGATTCTGGGAATCGAAATCTATATATCTTCAAGGAGGCTATAAATCCATCAAATAAATAATATAATTGAAATTAATGGGGTTTTTTATATCAAAGATTAGCTTTCCTT
Source organism: Ahaetulla prasina (assembly GCF_028640845.1). Taxonomy (NCBI): domain Eukaryota; kingdom Metazoa; phylum Chordata; class Lepidosauria; order Squamata; family Colubridae; genus Ahaetulla; species Ahaetulla prasina. The sequence continues at coordinate 26,804,284 of NC_080548.1, read as the reverse complement.
TAACCATTCCAACCACACCACTTTCTCTGGGAAGAAAGCCAAAACTAAAACTAAAACAAAATAAAAAAATAAAGACAAATGGTCAATTCCAACTCTGCCCCTTGGCTTCTTTTATTTTCTTTTTTTAATTTCTGAGAATTAGTTGGCAGGAAGAATCAGAAGTTAAAAAGGTAAGTTTTCCATTCAGAGCCATTCCAATGGTTCTATTGGAGGAAACTTGCTGACCTTCAGATTCCAAAATGGTGACATTTATTTATTCAGAAGGTGTAATTTTGAAGGCGTCTCTACATTCAACTTTTATCAGATCATTTCTACGTTCTTCGTGCGTTCTATTGCTGAGTCTCAGTTCTGGACAGGAAGAAACACATCCTTTGATATTATAAGCCAGGGGTCTCCAACCTTGGTCCCTTTAAGACTTGTGGACTTCAACTCCCAGAGTCCCTCAGCCAGCAAAGATGGCTGAGGAACTCTGGGAGTTGAAGTCCACAAGTCTTAAAGGGACCAAGGTTGGAGACCCCTGTTATAAGCAATGTCTCCAGGATCTGCAGTAACAACCAACAAGATATAGGTCAGAAAAACAGAATAACCGAGTTGGAAGGGACCTTGGAGCAGTGGTGGGTTGCTATTGGTTCGCCCTGGTTCAGGCAAATCAGTAGCAGTGGTGGTAGGAGGCTCCGCCCACCCACCCGGACATCATCAAATACGCTCTGTGCATCCGCAGAAGTGGCACACGCGCGAGCAAACCAGTAGCAAAAGTAAGTTAAACCCACCACTGCCTTGGAGGTGGAGATCTTATACCATTTCATACAAAATGGTTGTCCAATCTCTTCTTAAAAAACTCCAGTGAAGAAGGCAAGGTGTTCCATTAATTAATTGTCCTCACCATCAAGAAATCTATCCTTATTTCTGGATTGTTTCCCAACCTTGGTAACTTAATGTATGGACTTCAACATGTAGAATTTCTCAGCCAGCCACGTTGCCTGGGGAATTCTAGGAGTTAAAGTCCATACCTTGTTATTAGTCTGTACTAAGATAAAAGAACAACATTATTTGAAAATACCAATCTGCTTTTCACTATGGAGGCATTAGTACATCTTGATGTTATTAACATGGAAAAAATTGTAACATATAAGCACATATTGAATGACAAAGGGGAGTTAAAAACAAAACACGAACTGAGAAGTCAGGGGATAGATATAGTATTGTGGCCTCATATGCAGATACAATCTTGTTATGAGAAAGATGCTAAACTATATGGTTTTAACAAAGAGCTAAAAGAACTAGATCAAATATTGACTTGAACAGGTGATAAATTGATAAACTATATTGTTACTTATTAAGTATTAAACTCGAAAGTGAGCAGAAAAAGGAGATAATGATTGCTTGGGCTAAAAATTTTCAATACACTATAGAATTAGACAAGTGGAAGAAACTGTGGGATATAAACATTATTTTTTTTATTTTTTATAAAAAATATTTTTTTTTAACACAAACAAACATACAAACAAACAAAAGTACATTTTTTTCTGACTAGAGTATTGACTAAGTCAAGTTTGATACAGCTTTTTGACTAAGTCAAGTTTGATACAACATAAATATATTTTAAATTCCCCTCCTCTTCTTAAATGATGGCTGAGGAATTCTGGGAGTTGAAGTCCACAGGTCTGAAAGTTGCCAAGGTTGGAGACCCCTGGGCTAGATGACCTACAAGGTCCCTTCCAACTCTGTTAATCTGTATCTGTAAATGGAGGAATGTCTATAACCTGCATCATTTGCAATCTTCTGTATTCTTTGCAAGTCACATCGCGTGTCCTTAGCCTATCCTTTCTCTCTTGGTAGACCTCACCTTTTTTCCATGCTATATCCAAGGTCGCCTGCTATCTGGAACTTCACCCTGAGAGGCGGGATAAAATGTTGCTGGCTAAATTGGAAGACAATCAAGAATTATATGGCTGACCTTGCTATATATTTGCTTTTCCCTGTTATACTTTATAGATCTCCTTCCTCATAAAATCCCCGTGTCAGTATCCAAGAGTTTCTGTCCTTTGTTCCTCAAGAGATATGCCCAGCTTGTAATATCTACTGTGGCATAGGTGAGGAGGGCAAAAAAAACAAAAGTGCTTCCGGTTATGATAAAGCTTTCCCCACTTCTATAAAGCGGAGTGAAATAGAGCAAAACTCCCCAGTCACCTGAGGAGTCTTCTACGCACTCAGGCGCATCTCAAGGCTACGTTGGAAAACTCAGAGTAAGTGATCAATGGGATCCCAAAGCAATAAGATCATTGCAATCAGGAATCCTCAACATCCTTTTTCTGATCCTTGTTCCTGCTTTCATCCATTGTATTAGCCGTTCTATAGCATCGTTGCCTATTTTGAATTCATTATCTACGGTATTTTGACTAGGACTGGATGGAACACCCCAGTTCTGCCTTCCCTTTTCTTGGCTAATCCTCCCTCTCTCATTTTTAAATCGATTTGTATTTTAAATGCAACCAATTGTTTTCAATATGCATCCGACGACATGCAATCCTGGATATTTTGGCATGAAATATTCACACGGGCACGTTTAAATGGGGGGGGGGAGCAGAACCGCTAATGGAGTTTCGCATTTTTTTAGGACAAGGAAGGCTCACTTAAAATTGGATCACCTGTAGATTGGTAAGGCCACACTTGGAATATTGCATTCAGTTTTGGTCGCCACGATGTAAAAAAGATGCTGAGACTCTACAAAGAGTGTAGAGAAGAGCAACAAAGATGATTAGGGGACTGGAGACTAAAACATATGAAGAACGGTTGCGGGTACTGGGTATGTTTAGTTTAATAAAAAGAAGGACTAGGGGAGAGATGATAGCAGTCTTCCAATATCTCAGGGGTTGCCACAAAGAAGAGGGAGTCGGGCTGTTCTCCAAAGCCCCTGAAGGCAGGACAAGAAGCAATGGGTGGAAACTGATCAAGGAAAGAAGCAACTTAGAACTAAGGAGAAATTTCCTGACAGTTAGAACAATTAATAAGTGGAACAACTTGCCTGCAGAAGTTGTAAATGCCCCAACACTGAAAATTTTTAAGAAGATATTGGATAACCATCTGACTGAGATGGTGTAGGGTTTCCTGCTTGGGCAGGGGGTTGGACTAGAAGGCCTCCAAGGTCCCTTCCAACTCTGTTGTTGTGATGATGATGATGATGTCAGTTTCAAACTTCAGCAGCAAATGTGGATCAGGGTACATGCCCTTTTAAATTAGAAAGGATCAGAGATTGGATTGGTTTCTATTTTAATCCGAAAGAAGAGATTATTTATATTATTCATATTTATATGCCATCCATCCTGAAAAGAAACTTTGGCCAGCTTGCAATCCTGTGCGTAATATATCAAAAGGGCATTATTCTTTGCCTTGTTTAGATCACGCTTGGAATACTGCATCCAGTTTTGGTCGCCACCAAAAGATGTTGAGATTCTAGAAAGAGGACATAGAAGATCAACAAAGATGATTTAGGGGACTGGAGGATAAAACAGGCAGAGATCGGTTGCAGGGATTGGATATGTCTAGTTTAATGAAAAGAAGAACTAGGGGTGACATGCTAGCAGTGCTCCAATATTTGAGGGCCTGCAACACAGAAAAGGGGGTCAACCTGTTCTCCAAAGCATCAGAAGACAGGACAAGAAGCAATGGATAGAAACTAATCAAGGAGAGAAGCAACCTACAACTATGGAGAAAGTTCCTGATTGTTAGAACAATTAATCAGTGGAATGAGTAGCCTCCAGAAGTTGTGGGTTCTCTATCACTGGAGGTTTTGAAGAAGAGTTTGGACAACCGTTTGTCTGAAATCCTATTATAGCATTTCCTGCCGGAGCAAGGGGTTGGACTAGAAGACCTCCAAGTTCTCTTCCAACTCAGTTATTCTGCTATTCGCCCTTTTTGCAACTATTGAAATCTAAACATTTTCCAGCTAAAAACGTAGAATGTATTTCTTAGTTTGTCGGTTACATATTTTTTCTTCTGGAATCCAAGGTGACATGCCTTCCTTATTTTTTCTCCATGATTATAACTGTGTGAGATATGTTAGTTTGGGGTGTGTGTGTGTGTGTGTGTGTGTGTGTGTGTGTGTGTGAGGTGGGGGAGTGATCAGCTCCAAGTCATCTAGTGTTCTGGCTGAAGATAAACCCGGTCTCTCTAGTCTAGCAAAGCTGGCTGAGGAAGTCCACAAGTCTTAAAGGAGCCAAGTTTGCAGACCCCTGCTCTAGTCGATCCTCTTAATTGCTGCACTGCTCTGGCTCAGAATTGTTCGTATTAGAAAAAGAGAGGGGAAAAATAATAATAATTGGAACGTCCCCCCTCGAAAACCCTAGCTTTATCCATCAACATAGAATTTTATAATATTTTTAATCATTTGTGATGCAGCCTGATAGCTCAGGGAAGGAGAACCTTGTAACTTCCTTATCACTTTACAACACCTGACAAACAACAGAGAGAATGATTAATGGCTTTAGCTGAGTATCTGTTTAGCAGATGGATGATAAGAGCCCTGGGAAAACAGAACAGGTAGCCAAAACCCTAGATAATAACTGACTCAACCTCCTCAACTGTGCAAGAATAGATCCATCTGGTTAAGAGAAATGACCATTCTCCTCCCCCAAAAGACCTGAAGGAAGGTATTGAATCAATCAATCAATCAATCAATCAATCAGAATAGAGCTGGAAGGGACCTTGGAGGTCTTCTAGTCCAGCCCCCTGCTCAAGCAGGAGAACCTATGCCATCTCAGACAAATGGCTGTCTAGTTTCTTCTTAAAAACTTCCAGTGATGAAGCACCTACAACTTCTGGAGGCAAAGCTGTTCCACTGGTTGATTGTCTTCATTGTTAGGAAGTTTCTCCTTAATTCCAGATTGCTTCTCTCCTTGATTAGTTTCCAAACATTAGTTTCTTGTCTTGCCCTCTGGTGCTTTGGGAAATAAGTTGAGAAAGAAATATTTTGAGCTATGCTAAGTAAGATCCCACAGTATCTGCCACAAGTAGGAAGATCTATTCTTTATTTTCCACAGTGGTAAGACCGTGGAACTTATTTTCTGGAGGTTTTGAGTGTCCAGGCCAAGAGTTTACGGTTTAAATTTTGCTCCTGTCAAATCCTAGGACCAGTGGTGGGATTCAAATAATTTAACAACCGGTTCTCTGCCCTCATGATTTCTTCCAACAACCAGTTCATCAAACTGCTCAGAAATTTAACAACCGGTTCTTCCGAAGTGGTGCGAACTGGCTGAATCCCACCACTGCCTAGGACCACCAAAAAGTGTCTTGAAAAACCTTACTTGATGTTGAAGTTGATTCTACATATCTGAGCTCAGACTTCTAGAAAGATGGAGAGACATGTTTGAGACGATTCTAGAGCTCTGGAAACATGTTCTTAAAAATTCGAGAACAGCTTTCCCTGAATAGGCTATTTTATATATACAATACTAGTCAAAATTATGGAAACCTTTTGGGGAAAGTGTATTTTTGAGGTTTGATGGCTAATAACACCACTATTTATTTATTTTTTTGGAGTTTCAAGATAATCATATTCCAACGCTGTGGAATATATTTGTGTATCCAAATGTATTCCACATTTATTTTTCCCAAAAGGTTTCCACAATTTTGGCCACTACTGTACATAAACATGGAAGGCAGGTACCATCTGCTTTAGTTTCTTTCCTTTAAAAGAGAAGGGGAAAAAAAAACTAGTTTTCTTTTTTTGGGTGGGCGGGCTTCAGCTTTTGCAGATTCAATGTGTTGTTTCCAAAATCTTCATATGTGAAAGGTAATTCCAGAATATTTGAAGAATTGACCCTTACTGTATGCTGAGGGTTTGAAAAATCTGCTCGGTTCATGGCACCTGTTAATTCCACAATTCCTGATCTGCAAAATGGCGGCTTTAGTGGTGTTTTTTTTTTTAACAGGAAAACTCCTTTTTTTGCCATCTGTTTCCTCCAGTGTTAGAAAATAGATGTCTCAAATCTTTAAGGGGCTCAACAACACCTACTTTACTATCTAAATCTCCCCCATTATGTCGATCTTTCAAGGTAGGCCTGGTCAGGAAGTAGACTCCACAAGAAATACCGGAATTTTATTGATTTGGGCTGCGTTGACAATTACTTTGAAAGGCTGAGTTAGAGTGGAACCAGTTTGAGTTTCTTTGTAATGTTCTCTTCTTTTAAAATCATATTTTGGTAACCGCTGTACAGGTCGTCCTTGACTTATGAGTGTAATAGAGCTTTCGCATCTTGGTCATAAACGAAGGCCAGTTGCCAAGAGACTGAAATGTGGTCATGTGTCTTGGGGAGGGGGGAAGGGCAGCCCTCAGAACTTCAGAACTAAGTCATAAGTACTCCTTGGCAACCCTGAAGTTTCCACACCCCTGGGCAGGTCCATCATCACTTAAAATGGTCACTAAGTGAGCAGTCGTAAGTCGAGGACTACCTGTTGTCCTTCTCCAAAGGTTATCTCTTGGTTCTCGACAACATAATGGAAATGGGAAGAAGAAGCTGGCAGTTGGGATCTAGAGTACCTCCCATCTCCTGCCTCCTGTCCTTAAAAAAAAATGCAGCCGTGAAAAAGTCACCGACCTTATACTTATTCATAAATGTTTTATTTATTTTTATTTTTATTTGCAGAAGTTTCTGCTAGAGCATTCTTTCAGCTGTGCCTCTTGGGAGTTAGGCAAGCCCATCAGCATGCAGGCTCTCGTGGGACTCTTCTGTTTCTCGTTGCTTCTTGCTACAGGTAACAACAGATGTTCATAGAGGCCCATGTAGAAAGGTTGGTTCCGTTTGAAGTCAATGGGATGAAACCAGTGATGGGATTCAAGTAATTTAACAACCAGTTCTCTCTCTGCCCTAATGATTTCTTCCAACAACCAGTTTGCCAAACTGCTCGGTAAGTTAACAACCGGTTCTCTTGAAGTGGTGCGAACTGGCTGAATCCCACCACTAGATGAAACCAAGGTGCCCCAAGGTGAAAACCGGGCAGGTAGATACAGAAAGAAAGAAAGCTGGAACTAGAAGGGATTCAGATTTGGGCGTTTATTAATAAAATAATAGATCTATTCTGTCTATCATCATCCCCCAATTTTGGGCTTCTATCGATGGTTTTGTCCCAAGTAAAAAATGGCATTAAGTGTTGAGTGGCGCCATCCAACCCATTTAGACAGGAACTGAGTTATTTGTTTTAGAAATTGACAAGGCTGACCAACTCCATAAGGATTCTGAGTAGCGCAGAATAAAAACCATAATCTCATTTCAAAAAACACACTCAAATGCTGGAAGGAAAACATCAAATAAAAGATGATCAGCTTTTTAGACCCACCACCCAAATTAATCCAATGCCTGGGGAAAGACCCAGTTTTCTAGAGTTGGGGTCAAAAGCAGGAATGGCAGCTCTTTCTTTCTTTCTTTCTTTCTTTCTTTCTTTCTTTCTTTCTTTCTTTCTTTCTTTCTTTCTTTCTTTCCTTCCTTCCTTCCTTCCTTCCTTCTTTCCTTTCTTTCTTTTCCTTTCTTTCTTTCTTTCTTCCTTCCTTCCTTCCTTCCTTCTTTCCTTCCTTCCTTCCTTCCTTCCTCTTTCTTCCTTCCTTCCTTCCTTCCTTCCCTCCCTCCCTCCCTCCCTCCCTCTTTCCTTCCTTCCTTCCTTCCTCCCTCCCTGCCACCATCCCCTCTCCTCCCCCCTCCTCCTCCTCGCTGTTGTTGGTGTTGCCATATTATGGACACTAGCACAGTCAGTCAGCTGTTTAGATCAGGGGTCTCCAACCTTGGCAACTTTAAGACTTGTGGACTTCAACTCCCAGAGTTCCTCAGCCAGCAAAGCTGGCTGGGAGTTGAAGTCCACAAATCTTAAAGTTGCCAAGGTTGGAGACCCCTGGTTTAGACTGCATTTGGCACTTTTGTATTATTTGTATGTATCAAAAGAAGGAGTGTTCCAGAAAGCAGGGTCTGCAACAAAGAAGATTCTAGCTGCTTTCTAGGTCTCGTCAGGGGACACTGCTTAATGCAGGGGTGTCAAAGTCAAGGCCCATGGGCCAGATCCAGCCCGCAGGGTGCTTAGACCTGGCCCGTGGGGCCGCCCTGGTAACAGCAAAGGACTGGCCCACAGTGCTTCTGCCAGCAAAAACGGAGCTCCATTTTCACTGGTAGGGGGTTGCAGGAGGCCGTCATCGCCAGAAGCAGAGCCCGCGAGGGCCGCTGGATCCTCACATCTGGATCCTCACATCATTGACATGACCATATCTTTAAGTCAGAAAGAGGGCTGTGAAAATATTTACAGACCCCCTCACATCCTGGACATCAACTGTTTTAACTCCTACCCTCAAAATGACACTATAGAGCACTGCACATCAGAACAACTAGACACAAGAACAGTTTTTTCCCAAACGCCATCACTCTGCTAAACAAATAATTCCCTCAACACTGTCAAACTATTGACTAAATCTGCCCTACTATTAATCTTCTCATCGTTCCCATCACCCATCTCCTTCCACTTATGACTGTAACTTTGTTGTTTGTATCCTTACAATTTATACTGATATTGATTGTTTCCTGATTGCTTATTTGTAGCCTATGACTATCATTAAGTGTTCTATCATTAAATGTTCAATTTGTACCCTATGACTATCATTAAGTGTTATAAGTGTTGTATCTTGATGAAGATATCAAGATACAACACTTTTACGTACACTGAGAGAATATGCACCAAGAAAAAATTCCTTGTTTGTCCAATCACACTTGGCCAATAAAAAATTCTATTCTGTTCTATTCTATTATGGAAAACCAGCAGAGTCAGGCTAATCTAAGCTCTGGGAGGGGGGGGTGTTGGGTGTGTGTGTGTGATTTATCAAAAGGTGAAATAAGCACTTTCTATATCTCACTAATGGTCCACAGGTGAGATAGGGCTCAAAAAAATCCAGCCTTTAAACTCTTGCCTGCAAAGTTTTGATTAATGGTTTATTGGCCTTTGTCAGCTGTATTTTTTTCTTAATCAGCTATTAGATTAAGCATAAATGACCCTTGGAATTGATTATCTTTTGTTTCCTGATGTCTAGGCAACAATCTATATAAAACAGGGAAGCTGTTTCCCTGAGAAATGGTATGCATTTGTATACTTTAACGGGAAAAACATTGCTTTGATTTGGGGCGTGCCTTGATATTTTCAAAAATACCCAACATTGCTTTCAACCGAAACAGAGCACATCGGTTTGACGTGCGATCTGATTTGGATGAAATATTCCATTCTCGCTTTGATGTGCCTATAAACGCGTCTATAAATTTAATAAATGAATAAATCATAAACAGGCATAGAAAAAGCCTGGCACAGACACTTGTTGGTCTAAAAAAGAAATATTAGACAATTCGGAAAGGCTGCACATATTCAGTTTGAGACAAAAAGTTTGGAGAATTGGGAATTCTAGAACAGGGGTCTCCAACAGGCTGGGGAATTCTGGGAGTTGAAGTCTGCCAGGCTTAAAGTTGCCAAGGTTTTTTTTTTTTATTATTATTATTTTTATTTGAATTTATATCCCACCCTTCTCCGAAGACTCAGGGCGGCTTACATTGTGTAAGGCAATAGTCTCATCCTATTTGTATATTTATATACAAAGTCAACTTATTGCCCCCCCAACAATCTGGGTCCTCATTTTACCTACCTTATAAAGGATGGAAGGCTGAGTCAACCTTGGGCCTGGTGGGACTAGAACCTGCAGTAATTGTAATTTCAGGCAGTTGTGTGTTAAAAACAGGCTGCATTAGCAGCCTGAGCCACTTCCTATTACTCCAAGGTTGGAGATCCTCTGTTCTAGAAGACAAATTTCAAGGAGATAGGGGAGTGTTTTTAGGGCAAAATGCATTGTTCCAATAGAACATACCTAACTCAAAACTGAACTGTGGGGTTTCTACAGACTTGGTTGTTCGCTTGGTTGTTCGCATTTCATTACCTGACTAGGTTAGTCAGACATTTCATCAGGGCTAGTGTCTGTGGGGGTTTGCTCCCTGTATATAGAAGGTAGTTTGCCCTGCCAGTGAGGATGGATCAAACAACAAACAAATATAGCAGAAAACAATACCTTAATCGAAGAACAACCAAGGAGGGGGGGAAATCACATTGCCACCAACACTGGCATGCAAACTACTGCATATTAACAGGGAGCAAACCCGACACTCACTAGCACTGATTATGTTAGCAGGTTGGGTAATGAAACATCTGCAAACCAACCACCAAGCTCAAAGAGACCAAGGATATCAAAATGCATTGTGTTAACCTTGCTGTTGTTGTTGTGGATGTGTTATATAAACTCTAATGGCTATTATGCTATTGCCGTTCTATTATCTATTATATTACTGCTTGTAGGCCATAATGGGGGTATCATAAGCCATTCATTCATTTTTTTAAAATTCCTTTGGAGTTTCTTTGGAAAGAGAGACAGATTGGTATTGCGGTTAAGGCACCAGGTTAGAAACTGGGAGACTGTGAGTTCTAGTGCTGCCTTCGGTGCAAAACTAACGGCAACTATCATGGAACAGTCATTTTCTCTCAGTCAATAACAAACTACTGTCAAAATCTTACCAAAAAAACCCCTGCAGAGACCAGACCAAGCAGTTGTGAGGTATCAAAAATAGACCCCAAAACATCCCCTATACACACACAAAGACTTCCTTTGGACTTCCTTGGTTTGGCGGTGGTGCAGTGGTCAGAATGCAGTATTGCAGGCTAATTCTGCTGACTGCCCATTGCCAGGAAATCAGCAGTTCGATCCTGACAGGCTCAAAAGTTGACTCGGCCTTCCATCCTTCCAAGGTTGGTAAAACGAGGACCCAGATTGCTGGGGCCAGTAGGCTGAATCTGTAAACTGCTTAGAGAGGTCTGTAAAGCAGTGGTGAAATCCATTTTTTTTTACTACCGGTTCTCCCGGCGTGGCTTGGTGGGCATGGTGTGGCTTGGTAGGTGTGGCAGGGGAAGGATATTGCAAAATCTCCACTCCCACCCCATTCCAGGGGAAGGATACTGCAGAATCCCCATTCCCACCCCACTCTGGGGCCAGCCAGAGATGGCATTTGGCAGTTCTCCAAACTACTCAAAACTTCCGCTACCGGTTCTCCAAACTACTCAAAAATTTCCACTACCGGTTCTCCAGAACCTATCAGAACCTGCTGGATTTTACTCCTGCTGTAGAGACATGTTGTGTTTTCCCCCAAATGAGACTGGGTCTTATATTTTTTGCTCCAAAAGACGCATCATGGCTTATTTTCCGGTTAGGTCTTATTTTGGGGAAAAATACGGTACTAAACGCCTCCGTCTGGTTGATGATCTTAACTAGGGCTTATTTTGGGGGTAGGTCTTATATTACGAGTATCCTGAAAAATCATGCTAGGGGCTTATTTTCTGGTTGGGTCTTATTTTCGGGAAAACAGGGTATGAAGCGGTATATAAGTGCGCTTGCTGTTTTCAGAAAGCCCACAGATTTAATCCGAACAGTACTTTTGGGTCCTTAGCGTGTTTGATCTATTCTGCTGAACATCCCCTAATACATTATGAACCTTTTTTCTCCCTCAATTTCTTTTTCCAGGAACTTGTCTAGAGTGTGAATATTGTTCTGCCTTTAAGGAAGACTGTACTGGCAAATTACAGCTGTGCGGTGAAGGCCAGGATACCTGTGCTACCATCCTAACGGAAACAATAATAGGTGAGTATTTTGGTGTTTTGTTTTGTTTTTGGCCAGCAAGTACCTGCCCTCCCCTTTTATCTGTTTTTAATCAATAAACCAATTTTACTCGCTAGAAATTGCAAAAGATTCAGCGCCCCTCCCCCGGCCGAGAATCTGCTTTCTTCCTGAGTTATTATGAATCTTTTCCTAAGAAAGGACGGATGAATTTAATACCTTTCTTGGTGGCTATGGATGATAACAGAGCTATTGCAAGTTTTCAATCAGAGGGATGCCCAACTTTGGGCAGCTTTGACACTTGTGGACTTCAACTCCCAGAATTCCCCAGCCAGCATCATCTGAGATTTTAGCATTCTTTCGTGAAATCTGTTGGTTGGTTCAAAATCACCCAGCTGACTTTCATGCCTAAGGCAGGGCTAGAAGTCACTGTCTCCTGGTGATTGGCCCAAAGCCACCCAGCCTTCTTTCATGCCTAAAATGGGACTAGGACTCATTGTCTGTTCTGTCCCCCCACCTCAGTCCGGGAAGCACGAGAAATGACTCAATTAGCCGGCAATTGAGTCCACGGCAGCTATCAGCTCTGGCAGCAACCCAGCGAGCGTCTGCCAAGGTTTTTCTGTTATCTTTCTTGATGCCGGCGTGTCAACCAGGAAGTCAGGAATAAACAGCACTTCAGCTCAAGTTCTCTCTAGGCAGTTTGATTTGTTCGTCACGAAGCAGTATAGCAGCCCCTCCTGCTTTTATACCCTGTGGGGTATGGCTCCGTGACTCAGCACTTTCTAGGCCTGCCCCACCCCTGCTTCTGTTGTTCCTGCCTCTCTTGTCTACAAAACCTGGGATCTAACCAGGACTGATTGTCCTCAGCTGGGTCTGGAAGCGTTTCCTGGGCGAGGGGAGATACAGGAGACAGAGGCCTCGTCACTATTTCCACCTGGCCTGCCTCTGGCTCCTGGAGCTGAGCCAGGGAAGCCGGCCCTGCAGAAGGGAGCCCTGACGGCCCTTCCCTCTCACTCTCTGAGTCACTCTCTGGCAGGGGGCCAGGCCTGGAGGGGGGCTGGATCCACAACACTGTCTCCTAGTGATTGGCCCAAAGCCACCCAGCCAGCTTCCTGCCTGAGGCAGGACTAGAACTCACTGTTTCCTGGTGATTGGCCTAAAGCCACCCAGCCATCTTTCACACCTAAGGCATCTTTCTAGCAGGGCGACTTAACCACTAGCCCCAATTTCCTTTTTGCTCAACCGAGTATGTAAACCTAGAAAATGAATAAATTCAGTCCCGAAGTCCAAACCAGCTCCTATATAAAGGCCTAACGAGGCATTGGCACAGTTGAAATCCACAAGTCTCCGAGTTGCCCACAGTTGGACACCTCTGCTCTAAATCATTTGTAGGGGTTCTGGTTCAATAAAGGTGGGGTTGACCATTCACCTCTGCCAGCATTTCCATGACTGCTTCTCTTGAATTGTTCTTATCTAGGAAAAGCGAACAGCTTTACCGTCGTAAAATCCTGCTACCAGACCTCCAAATGCGTTGGGAGCAAGCAAGGGAATTCCTTTATAAAAGTCAATGTGAACATTAAATGCAGTTCTTCACCAGCTGGAAAGATGGGACTTGAAGCACTGGTCCTTGAGAGCAATGAATTGCCCGACAATCAATTCCTAGTCCGACCCAAATCTAGGGCTGCTGCAGACCTCAATGCTAATGCTGGCAACCGCCAGGGTGGAGAAACACCCAAAACCACTAAAATACCTGAGAAACCTCCCACTGAGAAACCCAAGCCTCCCACTGAAAAGCCCAAGCCTCCCACTGAGAAACCCAAGCCTCCCACTGAGAAACCCAAGCCACCCACTGAAAAGCCCAAGCCTCCCACTCCCACTCCTACAGGGGATGCCCATCAAACCATCGCATCCTTTCTCCTGGCTCTCTCTTCCCTTCTGCTAATGAACCTCTTCCTCTAAAGCAACAGTCCCTTGCGCGATCTGAGTCCACGCAGAAGCAAACTTCTCATTTCAGCCCAAACTTTTCTAAAGAGAATCATTACTCTGAGGATCATAGAATTCTTTACTGGCCAAGTGTCTCCAGGTGTGTAAGCTCGCAGCGTTCATTTAAGCAGCAAGTCACAAGTCACTGATCATAATAAACAAGGAATGATTGTCTTCTCCTTCCATTTCTGGATTTGTCACCAGCGGAAAGGGAAAAAAATAATAATTTCTAACTTGAAATTTCGAGGCAAAGGGGAAAAGCAGGAAACAATTTCCAAGATAATTGAAATAAAAACCCATAGCTAAACTGGGACTATCTTCATGGAAAATTAGGGGAGAACAGGAAACATGAGTGGCCGTTATGGCTAAGAACACCTTCACATAGCTTCCTTTGGTGTAGAATAGAATAGAATAGAGTAAAGTAGAGTAGAGTAAAGTAGAGTAGAGTAGAGTAGAATAGAATAGAATAGAATAGAATAGAATAGAATAGAATAGAATAGAATAGAATAGAATAGAATAGAATAGAATAGAATAAGAATAAGAATTATTAGAATTAGAATTAGAATTAGAATTAGAATTAGAATGGAATGGAATGGAATGGGATAGACTTCTTTATTGGCCAAGTGTGATTGGACACACAAGGAATTTACAACCTCTTTTGGAGTAGGAGGTTTTGCTCACTGTCACTTGGGGTTTAGTTCTCTCTCTGCTAGATTACTGCATGATACCTTACACGGGATGGCCCTTGAAGACCATTCAGAAGCCATAAGTGCACCAGAATTCAGTGGTGCTCTCTACTGAGAGCACCAATTATACCATTGCTTCAGGAGCTGGTTATCACTTGGCCTCTGGGTGTCATTCAAGGTGACCACGCTCACATTTAAAGCCCCTTCATGGGCTGGTGACCAGAATTCTGGAGAACCTTCTCCCCATAAGAACTTCCTGCCTGATAGGATCAAGGACGTCCTCTTCTTTTAAAAATGCCTTCTCTATCTCTCTTCCCGTAGAATAGCATTCCTCTATGCCAGGAATTTTCGGGGAACAACAGCCCTTTTATGACTTATGAACGTCAACAGCATGGCTGGCTTAGGAATTCTGGGAGCTGAAGTCCACAAGTCATAAAAGGGCCATTGTTCCCCACCTCTGTTCTAGCTTCTAGACTAGGCGCGTCCAATCCACAGGCCACACGCAGCCCTGGACAGCTGGTAATGCGGGCCTCACAAGATCGTAAACTTTAAACGTGATGACGTGCATTTATTATACCTGCAAGTATAATATATTTTAGATGTGAGCCAAGACAATTCTCTTCACCCAATGCAGCTCAGGCAAGCCAAAACCATGGACACGCCTGCTCTAGAGATTTCCTTTTGTCATTTAGGAAATCAATGAAGATCAGGTTAATTAAACAAGACGTACGGTTCGAATGATTGTGCAACCGAACCCAAGTTCTGCTTGGGTTTCCTTCCTGGGTTTTCTATAGGTAATTTAATTTTACTGACTAGCTTACATGGGTAGATATTGTCTTCTGGCCTTATCCTGACTTATGAATAGGCAGAATTTGTACAGTGCTGAGGGCTGGTTCCGATTGTTGTGGTCTATAAACAAACCCTAGAAGCAAACAAACAAATGTTGATAGTCACTTCAATGGGTCTAAAGCAGGAGTGGCGAACAACGGTCCCTTTGTCAACCCTGAAGCTGACCTGGGTGAAGCCATCTTGGAGCTTCAGTGTTGCCACAATGGAGTGAGGGCTAGGGAGGGGAGGATTAGAGATAGCTGGGCTTTGTGTACTCAAAATAAAATACTTTCTAAAGACTTTCACCTGGGAACCAAGGACATTCTCACACCTGGCCGAGAGAAGGAGTGATGTCACCAGACCAGCGGATGCTGCCGTGATTGGGCCATGTGACTGATCGTTTGGGGATGAGGGAAAAACTTTTACTTATTTAAGTGAAAACCTAGGGCCATCTCAGAGCTGGTTTTCACCAGATAGGTGCCAATATGACCTTTCCAATAAAGCTATTCTTTGAGGAATTCACCTGCCTCGGAAAGTTTTGCTTGCAGTGGATGTATTATTTGGAACCCTGACATCCTTTATGACTTGTGGACTTCAACTTCCAGAATTCCTGAACTGGCTCAGGAATTCTGGGAGTCGGAGTTCACAAGATCAAAAAAGGGACCATAGTTCCCCACCTCTGGTCTCAGATGAGTCACTATATTTATCTTTTGAATAGAGCT
The DNA here is from genome assembly GCF_028640845.1 of Ahaetulla prasina. NCBI lineage: Eukaryota > Metazoa > Chordata > Lepidosauria > Squamata > Colubridae > Ahaetulla > Ahaetulla prasina. Next base: position 26,788,394 of record NC_080548.1, on the reverse strand, counting down.
GCTGGGTTTCCAAATCTGTCTCTCCTGGAAAGAGGCATTCCAAGCAACCGTGTCTTTTCCAACGTCGATGCTTTCCAAATCGCTTTCAGGAACAACGACATTTGTTTGTCATCGATCACCACAAGAACTCAGAGAGGTTTTTATGTTATGAAATACACAGGACAACCGAACTGTCTTCTTTCAAACATTATGGCTGTTGAGAAATAGCTCTCTTAGCTTTTTAGATAGCTCAGAAAATCACTAAGATCAGTCTGAAACAATCCAGGGGGTGGTGGAACAGTTGTGGTGGAACGTAGTCTGGATTCCCGGGAGAGGGGAGCTGCATTCCAGAGGATCAAGAGACAGCAAAGTTGAGATCCTTTGGTTGGGCGGGAGAGGGTCAAAGTAGCTTCTCCCTAGATGTTCCCAGAGTATATCTTTAATTATGCAAATTATGCAAAAAGTGCAAAGAAGAGCAACTAAGATGATCAAAGGCCTAGAGACAAAAAACATATGAAGGACGGTTGCAAGAATTGGGTATGGCCAGGGGTTGGATTCTATCTGTTCAGACCGGTTCGGTCAAACCGGTAGCTCCAACGATCAGCTGGGCCTGCCCACTTACCCGCCCCTGTGCTTTACTTACTTTTATCTTCGCAGCTGATTAGCGTGGCAGAGCAGATTGCTGTGCCTCAGCTGTTTTAGGTCCCTAGCACTAACGCGGAAGGTGGCTTTTTTTGTTGAACTGTGCACGCACGCGCAATGAAGCGCACGATCACCAAACCGGCTCTTAAACTGGAAGGATCCCACCATTGGGTATGGCTGCTCCAAAGAAAAGAAGCCTAGGGCTGACATGATAGCAGTTTCCCAGTATGAGGGGTGACCGCAAAGAAGAAGGGGGTCAACTTATTCTCAAAGCACCGGAAGGCAAGACAAGAAACAATGGATGGAAACTAATCAAGGAGAGAGGCAACCCGGAATTAAGGAGAAACTACTTAACAGTGAGGAGAACAATTAACCAGTGGAACAGTTTGCTTCCAGAAATTGTGGGTGCGTCATCGCTGGAAGTTTTCAGGAAGAGAGTAGATATGGCCACTTTTCTTGTGTGGGGGATTGGACTATCTCCAAAGGTCCCTTCCAGCTCTATTCTGAGGAAAATGCAAGTAGTTTGCTTTAGTTTCAGAAGATTTCTGCCTGAAAGAATGAAGAATAAAGAAAACTGCTCGGAAGTAATTCGGTGTGTATTTCTTGGTTTAGAGCAGGGATCTCCGACCTTGGTCCCTTTAAGACTTGTGGACTTCAACTCCCAGAGTCCCTCAGCCAGCAAAACTTGAGTTGCCACTGATGGAAATAAGCGGTCCATTCACGGGCCCTACGGAAGAAACCCTGTGGGCAGATGGCTTCAATCGTTACCCTAAAACTCACTGTGAATTTCTCACACACAAATGCTGGGAAGTTAGATGTGGTCTAATGTTCGTGCTTCGCTTCACAGTTTTGCAAGTTAAACAAAGGCGCGCCCCTCAATACCATATGCAGTCTACTCTTTCCATTCCGTGATGTGATTAATTCAGTAGCCTCCTCATATTATTACAGGGCCATAAAAGTATATATTCTCTTTTATAACCTCTGTAGTCCAAAGGGTAAGAACTCACTTCTTTCCTTGTACAATAAAATTCAAATCACTTTGCGGTCCCACCAATCTCTGGCCAGCTGCACGGAACCACGTACTTTACTGTTACAATCCTGATGTAACTGCAGTTACAAGGAAGCAGCCTCGAAAATTTCCCCAAACAGCTGCTGATATGACCCCAAAGAACAGTCTTCCCACTGAGAAGGGCAGGGGGCCTCATCCTATCACTCAACTAGAATAGAATGGAATGGAATGGAATGGAATGGAATGGAATGGAGTGGAGTGGAGTGGAGTAGAGTAGAGTAGAGTGGAGTGGAGTGGAGTGGAGTGGAATGGAATGGAACGGAACGGAACGGAACAGAACAGAACAGAACAGAACAGAATAACAGAGTTAGAAGGTACCTTGGAGGTCTTCTAGTCCAACTCCCTACTCAGGCAGGAAACCCTACACCAGTTCAGACACATGGTTGTTCAATCTCTTTTTTAAAGCTTCCAGTGTTGAAGAATTCACAACTTCTGGCGGCAAGTTGTTCTACTGGTTAATTGTTCTAACTGTCAGGAAATTTATTCTTAGTTCTAAGTTGCTTCTCTCCTTGATTAGTTTTCCCCCATTGCTTCTTGTCCTACCCTCAGTTGCTTTGGAGAATGAGTTGACCCCCTCTTCTTTGGGGCAGCCCCTCAGATATCGGAACACTGCTATCAGGTCTCCCCTAGTCCTTCTTTTCATCAAACTAGACATACCCAGTTCCTGTAACCGTTCTTCATATGTTTTAGCCTCCAGTCCCCTAATCATCTTTGTTGCTCTTTTCTGCACTCTTTCTAGAGTCTCAACATCCTTTTTCGTTGCGGTGACTAAAACTTTGTTTTGGTCCCCTTTGCTACAGACCTTAAGAGAGCAGGGTTGGTATTAAGACATCAGGCTAGAAACGAGGAGACCATGAATTCAAGTCCAGCCTCAGACACAAAGGCAGCTTGGGCCAGTCACTTTCTCTCAGCCCGAGGAAGGAGGCAAATGGCAAACCACTTCTGAAAAACCTTGCTTGTTGGTACTTGTCCAGGTGACCTCTGAGAAGTAGACAAGGTCCAAAGAGGAAAACAAAAGTTACAGATATATTTTCCAAGGTTTTCTTGCTAAACCAATGGAAACTTACAGACTGGAAGAAAAGATAGGGGAAGTCACAATTAAGTCAGAATGCCTGATAAGCCTTCATATGAGGAAGGGCAGTGCAGAAATAGATTATTGCAAGTAGCAAAGTGCAATCATCCAGATAGAGATATCGTAGAAACTTGTTAAATATAACTGAAATTAATTACGTGGGTTAAAGGTCAACGTAACCAGAGTTCAAGCACCCCAAAGCGTCAAATGTCACATTAAATGAACGGGGGAGTTCAAATAGGCTGCACATCAATACTAATCAAATATGGACTGGGCCTTGGATTTTTTAGTAAGATGTGCACTGGGTATGGTTGAAGCCCAGGCATTAAGGCACCAGAGGATAATTTAGAACAGGTTATCATCGATCTGGGGTTTCATTCACAGGTCTGAACCTGCTCCATGCCATGTTCTTCCTTATTGGATGCTCCATGACGCAATTCAGCTTTCCAGATCTCTGGCTGAGAAAAGGGACAGGAATGAAACCTTGGGAAAGTGTGTGAACAGATAGTCAATTGTTCGTTTAGCCAACATTCAAAGTTATAATCGCACTTAAAACTGGGATTTACAACTGGTCTTCACGCTTGTGACCATTGTGGCATCCCCAGGATCACGTGATCAAAATTTGAGCACGTCAATCAGAATAGAGCTTGATCAAAATCCGGACCCTTGACTCATATTTACAACAGCTGCAATGTCCCGGGGTCATGTAATTCCCCTTTTCCAACCTTCTGACAAGCAAAGTCAGTGGGGAAACCAGATTCACTTAACAATGATGTTATTAACTTAACAACCGTGGCAAAAAACAGTGGTGAGATTCAGCTGGTTCGGGTGAACTGATAGTTAAATTGCTGGCTGGCTCTGCCCCTTCCTGCCCCGCCCCTTCCAGGAGTGCCCACCTGCCCCATTTTTGCTCCCAGGTAAGTGCAGGGAGGCCTCCTAGGCCCAAAACAGGGCCCATTTTTGCTCCCAGTGCAGGAGGCCGAGCGCTGCCTGTCACACCCCCAGCCGGTCATTAAGGCAGCAAACCGGTTTTTTTTAATTATTATTCAAAAAGTTTTACAAAATTTTTTTTTCCCCTTTCCCCCAGCCCCCCTCCCCTCTCCCTTCACAAACCCCCCTCCCCCCTCCCCCCTGACTTCCCAGAACAAACACAAGGTATAGTTAAAAATAAAGCAAACATATGCTAAAAAAATTTTTCCCCAAAAACTATTATACCAAGTTTCCCTCTCTAGCTCTGACTTCCTCCTTACATAACCAAAATCCTTCAAAAAAAAAAAAAGAAAGAAAGAATTAACAGTAATAAAATATATAAATCAATAAAGCAGATTAATCCTAAAGTATTTAAAATCAGCTAATGCATAAAAATCCAATCCAATTCAGAAAATATCTCCCTTATAGTTTCTATAACCATATAATTTCCCCCCCAAATCTTTCTTACATAAGATCTTTCGAGAATATTCTATTTACAATTCAGTACAACACATTATATAATTTCAATACAAAAAATTACAGTATCTATTCAACTTTAGTCCTTCCTCGTCAAAATCCAATATAGATCCAAATATTTAGTCTTTTATGATAGATGTGAAACAAATAATCAACCCATTTCTTCCAGCAAACCGGTTGTTAAATTATTTGAATCCCGCCATCGGCGAGAAAGATGGTAAAATGGAGCAAAACTCACTTAACCAGTGAGCAACAGAAAATTGGGGCTCAATTGGGGTCGTAAATCGAAGACTACCTGTCGACGCAAGATCTGAGAACCAACTTGGGGAGGAATTAGGCTGAAACAAAATCTACGCATTTGGCAAAGAGCTGACGCTGACTTGATGGCACAGGATCAATCAATCTTAGGCGTTCACCCAAGAGATGGCGCACCAAGATAGATTTGCCAACTTCCTGGGGGAATGGAAAATAATAATAATAATGAAGAAAAGAAAAAAACAATGCCAGAAATTCGAATTAGGAATGAAGACTTGTAAAAATTCTCACACCTTAAGAATGTGCAAAGACATATTACCATATGTGGTGGTCTTGCCCCGAAGCACGTAAATATTGGTTAAAAATTAAAAAGTGTCTACAAGAAATCACGAATGAACAATTGGATCTAGAACCCGAACTTTTTTTATTGGGGATCTTTAAAAAAAAATACGTGAAGAGTATAAAATATTTACTACTACATATATTAACTGCTGCTAGGATGGCCTTCGCTCAATGTTGGAAACAGCCATGTGTGCCCACAGAGAGACTTATTGTACAAAAGATTATGAATTGCGCAGAAATGGACAAACTAACTTTGAGTCTGAAGGATAAGGAGACATCAATATTTTATGGTATATGGGAACGGTGGTATGGATGGATGGAAAGGAGATAGGAATATTTAGTTACTAAACATAATCAATAGATAAAATAAGAACACAAATATGTATAATTTAATATTTGTCATTATTGCATGGATTATTATTAGATGAAAAACACCACAAATAAGCTGTTAAATGATATAAGCCTTTTTTTCCCCTTTTTTTATGCTTTTAATGTAAAAAAGTTTAATAAAGTTTATTTAAAAAAAAAAGAAGTGTGCAAAGAGCATGTGCGTTAGTGCAGAAATGATGTGCTCGGTTTTTTTGTTTTTGGGGGTTTTTTTTTGAAAGGATATGAAGATTTAACTTGTTAGCACACAACCCTGAACGTTCAGGTAGAGTTCGGTTTCTAACCACATCTTGAAAAGACGTCACCAGTTCTCGTTCTCCTTTCTTACGCATCCGTGCGCACTTGATCTAGATTAAGATGTAGCATTTTGGGCTCAGAGATTGTAATCCGTCACTTCTATCTCTTCCCCTCATCTGCAAAGATCCTCTCAGTGCATTGGATTTCTTCTACACCAGGTACTAAGGACTCCCAAACCCAGGGGTAGGCGGGGCAGTCCGGAGAACCCCCAAATCCCACTCCTGGCTGGCCCCTCCCACTCTGCCCTGCCCCCGCCCCTTCCAGGAGTCCCCACATGGCCCATTTTGGATGCAGGTAAGTGCAGGGCGTGCCCGGAGGCTCAGGGAGGGGGGAAAAACAGGCCTACCGGAAGTTCGGGAAGGCCAGAAATGGGCCCATTTCCAGCCTCCAGAGGGCCTCCGGAGCCTGGGGAGGCTGTTTTCGCCCTCCCAGAGGCTCGGGAAAAGCCTCCAGAGCCCAGGGAGTCTCAAACTCAATTTCATTGAGAGCCGCATCAGGGTTGTGTTTATTTATTTATTTATTTTATTCGATTTTTATACCGCCCTTCTCCCGAAGGACTCAGGGCGGTGTACAGCCAAATAAAAAAGCACAGTATGTACATTAAAACAAGACTAAAACAAAACATATTACAAAATGGCCAAAAAATTTAAAACAGTTTAAAACCCTAAAATATAAATAACCCCAGTTAAAATTTAGTAAAACATCTAAGCCAGTCCCGCTTGAATAAATAGGTGCGTTTTCAGCTCACGGTGAAAAGTCCGAAGGTCAGGCACTTGACGTAAACCAGGGGGAAGTTCGTTCCAAAGCGTAGGAGCTCCTACAGAGAAGGCCCTACCCCTGGGGGCCACCAGCCAACATTGTCTGGCGGACGGCACCCTGAGAAGGCCCTCTCTGTGTGAGCGTACGGGTCGGTGGGAGGCATAGGGTAACAGCAGGCGGTCCCGTAAGTACCTGGGCCCTAAGCCATGGAGCCCTTTAAAGGTGGTAACCAGAATCTTAAAGCACACCCGAAAGACCACAGGAAGCCAGTGCAAACTGCGCAGGATTGGTGTTACATGGGAGCAACGGGTTGCTCCCACTATTACCCGCGCAGCTGCATTCTGGACTAGCTGCAGCCTCCGGGTGCACTTCAAGGGCAGCCCCATGTAGAGAGCATTGCAATAATCCAAACGGGAAGTGACAAGAGCATGAGTGACCGTGCATAAGGCATCCCGGTCAAGGAAGGGGCGCAACTGGCGAACCAAGCGTACTTGGTAAAAAGCCCTCTTGGAGACGGCCGCCAAATGATCGTCAAACGACAGCCGCCCATCCAAGAGGACACCCAAGTTGCGTACCCTTTCCATTGGGGCCAATAACTTGCCCCCCACAGTCAGCTGCGGCTGCAGCTGACTGTACCGGGGTGCCGGCATCCACAGCCACTCCATCTTGGAGGGATTGAGCTTGAGTCTGTTTCTCCCCATCCAGACCTGTACAGCTCAGGGACCAGGGTGGGCGTAGCCAGCTCAATGTCACTCGTGTTGGGGGTGCCTGTGGCGGCCCGAGCGCTCTGCCAGCAAAAATGGGCTCCCGAATTCCATTTTCGGCTGCGATGGTCTCCTGCAACCTTCTGCCAATGAGAACAATGAATCAGTGGAACCACTTGCCTCCAGAAGTTGTGAATGCTCCAACACTGGAAGTTTTTAAGAAGATGTCGGATAACTATTTGTCTGAAGTGGTGTAGGGTTTCCTGCCTAAGCAGTGGTTTGGACTAGAAGACCTCCAAGGTCCCTTCCAACTTTGTCATTCTAAATATTGAGAGGATCTTAAATCAGTATTTGGAATCACTAATTTAATTTAAGAGCAAAAACGCCCGCCCCTCCCGTGGTGCAGGAGGCTGACTAGGCCACACCCACCATGGCCACGCCCACCCGGAAACCGGGCAGAGAACCCCCTGCCCAAAAACCTATATAGAGTTTGTTCCCAGGGCCCTTTAGCTCCATTCATGCTCTCTCTTGAGCTTCACGTATGTCCTTTCCAGCAAGAAAAACAAACAGAAAAAGCAAATACGACAGATGCATGATACAGACTCAAAACGGGTGGTTAATCTGATCGCGGATCGGAAATTTTAGGCGAGTTAGAACATGCTGAGTAACAGCGACTCCTGGTGGGCCACAATTCCCTTTGTAGTTTGTCTTTACTGCTGTTTCTGCTATTGTTCATTTAGCTGTTGATTTCCTTTTTTTTTTTATTTCTTTTTGTCACAACAGTATACACAAACAATTATCATAGATAAAACAACATATCTTGAAGAATATATATATATATATATATATATATATATATATATATATATATATATATATATATATATATAGGCGTTTCGTCGAAGTCTCAGCTTCGTCATCTCTGGGAGCAATGTGATCGCAGAAGCACGAAGCTGAAGCCTGAAGATGACGAATGAGACTTCGTCGAAACGTCGCCAAGACACTTCCAATTTTACACGGGAGAAAACCCGAACAACCAAAGACCTGTATACAAACACCCGTGAAAACCTCAGAAAACAAATATATATATTTGTAAAAAATATGCATCAACTATATTAATTTGATATAATGAAGGGAACAATAGGACAGGAACGGTAGGCACTATTGTGCTCTTATGCACAATAATCCTTGCGGTATTTGCTGTCAGAAAGGAAGATTAAATTGCCCTGAGGCTCCCTAGATTAAAGCAGCCTATAAATTCCAGGGTAAAACTATAAAATAAAATAATAATAAAAAAAGAAATAAGTGTGAGATGATTTGTGAGTGCAAATCATTAAAGGTTCTCACTCATCCAGGTCATTGTTATCCTGGGTCTAGAAATATCCTGGGTCTAGAAAACTTGGAACTTCGTCGCCTTCAACAGGACCTGGGTTTAGCTCATAAAATCATCCGTTGTAATGTCCTTCCTGTCAATGACTTCTTTAGTTTCAATAACAATATCACAAGAGCTACCAACAGATTTAAACTCAATGTCAACCGCTCCAGTTTAGATTGCAGAAAATACGATTTCTGTAACAGAATTATATATGCTTGGAATGCATTACCTGACTCTGTGGTTTCTTCTCATAACCCCAAAAGCTTTACCCAAAATCTATCCACGGTTGACCTCACCACTTTCCTAAGAGGACTCTAAGGGGCGTGCATAAGAGCACAAACGTGCCTACCATTCCTGTCCTATTGTTTCTTCCCCTATGTATATATATGTTTATAGTACCTCGTTTCTCCTTATATATATGTTTATATATTATATAATCCTTTATGCAATGCTTGTATATATTGTTATGACAAATAAAATAAAATAAATAAAATAAAATAAATTGTTGTCCCAAAGGTGGTTTTTCAGGAGGCAACTGGACTTTTTTTTCTTTTGAAGATGTTTCGCTTCTCATCCAAGAAGCGTCTTCAACTCTGACTGGATGGTGGGGAATGGAAGGATTTATATTCCTTGCAGACAGTTGGTCATTCGCATCCTTCTAGAGGGTGGTGGAACCAGGAGCACCACTCAGGTGACCTTGAGGACACCGATAAACCTCCACCTGCTTCAAAGGCCCTCTAAAAGGATGCAAATGACCAGCTGTCTGCAAGGAATATAAATCCTCCCATTCCTCACTCTCCTGTCAGAGCTGAAGAAGCTCCTTGGATGAGAAGCGAAACGTCTTCAAAAGAAAAAAAGAACAAGAAGGTCCAGTTGCCTCCTGAAAAAGCACCTTTGGGACAACAATGACCTGGATGACTGAGAATCTCTAGCTATACAATTTGGGATGAACAGCCTTGAAATGGTGTAGGAGTAGGAAGGAATGGATTTCCAGAGGAAAAATTGCAGACTACAGGAACCAGGAGCACCATCAGGTGACCCTGAGGACCCAGATAAACCTCCAAGTGCTTCAAAAACATCTTTGGGATTTGAGTGCAAGGTAACTCAATCTAAGCCCCAGCCAAGCAATGAAATTATATATCTCATCTCATATAATCTCTCATCTCGTCTCGTCTCGTCTCATTTCATAGAGATGTCCAGTCTGGTATAAATCAACACATACTAGGAAAGTATGTCTTAATCTTAATCTTGCATAGCTTCTTCTCCAGAAAGATTACACTACTAACCAGAGCATATAAAACATTTGCTAGACCAATTCTCGATTACAGCTCACCTGTCTGGAACCCATACCTCATTTTGGACATTAATACAATTGAGCGTGTCCAGAAATATTTTACAAGAAGAGTTCTCCACTCCTCTGATCACAACAGAATACCTTATGCCAAGACTTGAAATCCTGGGTTTAGAAAATTTAGAATTCCGCCGCCTTGGACACGACCTGAGTTTAACTCATAGAATCATCTGTTACAAAGTCCTTCCTGTTGAAGACTACTTCAGCTTCAATCGCAACAATACACGAGCACACAATAGATTTAAGCGTAATGTTAACCGCTCCAATCTTGATTGCAGAAAATATGACTTCAGTAACAGAGCTGTTAATGCCTGGAATGCACTACCTGACTCTGTGGTCTCTTCCCAAAATCCCCAAAGCTTTAACCAAAGACTATCTACTATTGACCTCACCCCATTCCTAAGAGATCTGTAAGGGGCGTGCATAAGAGCACCAGCGTGCCTACCATTCCTGTCCTATTGTTTTCTTTCGTTATATCCAATTAATATAGTTATTACATACTCATGCTTATATATAACAAATAAACAAATATATGACAAATAAATAAATAAATAATAATAATAATAATAAGTAGACGTTTCTCTGAATGAAGCTAGCAGAATTTTTTTTTTAAGTTTTCAAAAATTTTCAAATCTTTATTGTCAGTGCGCAACATATGTGCAATGAGATTGGTTGAGCTCCCTCAGTGCAGCACCCCCCAACACAATACAACTTACAGTAAAGACAGAAAATTCCTAACCCTATATTTAATTTTTTATTAAATATAAAAAATTCAATGTCTACGTAAATGGCGTGTTGTCTGAGCACAGTTAATTTTGAGAAATAGTAATCATAATACCAGTAATCTTCGTAACAGTAATATTGATCGCATGATGATAATAATAATAATCGTATTTGCTTATCCATTTTAACAAGCCTTCCTTAGGTAATTAATCATTCTCTTCTGCTTCCAGATTTCTGACTTCTGTTTCTGCTAGTTAGCCTTTGATAAAACAAATCCCATGTTAACAAAATATTCAATTTCTTCCTTCGCCTTAATTTTAAGTCTTAGTTTATAAAGCTAGCAGAATTATTACCGGAAGCCTTAAACCTACCCCTCTAGATAAAATCTACCACCTAACTGACATTGCCCTCCCAAAAGCAGCAGCATACAGAGAGAGAGGCTCAAATCATCCATATTTAGACAACACCCTGGCCTACAACAACTCAGCAGAGACTAAAATCTAGGAAAACTTTTGAAGAATCCGAAAGCAGAGAAGGCCTATGGAAAGCTACACAAAACCAACACCGGATGGAACCAAGGTCTGACTAAAGCTGGGAAGAATGGAAATCGTTGAATAGACTGCGGCACAGGTACAAAAAGGCCCAGAGACACTCTGGATAAATAGGGCTATTTGGTGGCTTTTGCCCTTTGTGATTGTGGTGACTTGCATGTATATCTGCCCTTTGTGTCCCGGTCAGTGTACATTTGAGGCCCCTCATGGTAGCATGACAGAACACGATTAACGTTGCAAGATCTGTTTAGTTTGTGTATATTTTAGTCTTGCATTTCATATTTTATGTTCATATAGTATGCCTTAAGGCAGGGGTCTCCAATCTTGGCAACTTTACGACTTGTGGACTTCAACCCCCAGCTGGCTGAGGAATTCTGGGAGCTGAAGTCCACAAGTCATAAAGTTGCCAAGGTTGGAGACCCCGGTCTTAAGGGGTCCTTGTTGCTCTCTAAGCTTACTTGTTTTCTTGCAGATGTTTCATTACCCAAACTAGGTAACATCATCAGTGTTTGATGCTGATAATGCTAATAACCTAGTTTGGGTAGAGAATAAGCAAGCTTAGAGAGCAAATAAGGACCCCTCATGTCAACCCTAAGCTACAAATATTCTCCTTTGTTAATAGTATGCCTTGTTTTAATTGTGATGCTTGTGACGTGAATAAGCAAAAAAACATCATAGCATAGCATAGCGTAGCATAGCGTAGCATAGCATAGCATAGCATAGCATAGCATAGCATAGCATAGCATAGCATAGCATAGCATAGCATAGCATAGCATGATGTTTGTCCATTGTGTTTGAAGAGTGTCCATAGGTGACTGGTAAGGCCTATACGCAGTGGTGGGATTCAAATAATTTAACAGCCGGTTCTCTGCCCTAATGATTTCTTCCAACAACCAGTTTGCCAAACTGCTCAGAAAGTTAACAACCGGTTCTCCCGAAGTGGTGCGAACTGGCTGAATCCCACCACTGCCTATACGGGAACAAAATGTTCTGCCACATGTCGGGCAGACATGTGTGGGCACCATTATTACAGCATTTGCAACTCTGGCTTGGCTTGGCTTGGCTTGGCTTGGCTTGGCATAGCATAGCATAGCATAGCATAGCATCGCATAGCATAGCATCGCATCGCATCTCATATCAATCATAGTGTTTTAAGTTAAACGTGTTTTTTTTAAAAAAATTAAATTTTTAAATTTGGGCTGGTTAATTCTGCCTTTTAGCTTTGAGCTGTTTATTTTAATCTGTTTTTTCCCCCTTCTTGAAAACACTGCTGACCTTCTTAATTAGGCATCTCTTCTGAGATTTCATCATACCAATTCCAGAAAAGGAAATTGTCTTTCCCCTTTGTAGCCAATACAAGACGGGAATTTTGTGCCACCTTACCACCGAATGCATGTCTACTCTTCAAGGGTGCCCTTAGATTCTGTCTGTTGGGTTCAACTTTACACGACTTTTCACTGCTCCTTTGAACATAGGAGATGTCTTGCGGTGAAGACCTTTGCAAAAATACTTCGGTTTTTAAGGTGATACAAAAACAAACTTTCCTTTTCCGCAACAGATTTTATGAAACTTCGTAAGAGAGGCCCAATGAAAAGCCAGTTTGGTCTAGTGATTAAGGCACCGGGATAGAAACTGGGAGACAGTGAGTTCTTATCCTGCCCTAGGCATGAAAGCCGGCTGGGTGATTGATTTGGGTTCAGGGAGGAGGCCCTGGCAATCCAGTTCTGAAAAACCTTGCCAAGAAACTGCAAGAACCAGACACGACTGAAAGAAAGAAAAGAAACTTAATTACGCTTTGGAGCAGGGTTACTCAACACCTTGAAAGTTTCTGCAGTTGAGAAATGCTGCTTTCCCCACCCAAGGCAAAGACAACCACCACCACCAAAACCTCAGCTTCCGGAAACAATAAGGGAAGTCAGAGGATGGGCACATATCTGCAAAGAAAGGTACCTCCCAAGTGGTTTCGGCCATAAAAAAACTGACCCTGCCAGTTCTGAAATTCAGATGCATTGCCTGCCTTTGTTTTTTCAGCTCAGGTTCTCGTTGGTCCTAGAACAGGGTTAGGGTTAGGGTTAGGGTTAGGGTTAGGGTTAGGGTTAGGGTTAGGGTTAGGGTTAGGGTTAGGGTTAGGGTTCGGGTTCGGGTTAGGGTTCGGGTTCGGGTTCGGGTTAGGGTTAGGGTTAGGGTTAGGGTTAGGGTTAGGGTTAGGGTTAGTGAAGGACTGGCCTATGGTGCCTCTGCCAGTGAAAATGGAGCTCGGGAGGGCTGCCTGCAGTTCTCCAGAGCGCTGTTTTAAATTAAATTAATGATTCCAAATGCTGATTTAAGATCATCTCCATATTTAGAATGACAGAGTTGGGAGGGACCTTGGAGGTCTCCTAGTCCAACCCGCTGTTTAGGCAGAAAACCCTACACCACTTCAGACAAATGGTTATCCAACATCTTCTTAAAAACTTTCAGTGTCGGAGCATTTACAACTTCTGGAGGCAAGTTGTTCCACTGATTCATTGTTCTCATTGGCAGAAGGTTGCAGGAGGCCATCGCAGCCGAAAATGGAGTTCGGGAACCCGTTTTTGCCGGCAGAGCGCTTGGACTGCCACAGGCGCCCCCAACACGAGTGACATTGGGTGACAGGGACCAGGATGCCACACCCACCCTGGTCCCTGAGGTCAAACACAACCCTGATGCGGCTCTCAATGAAATCAAGTTTGACACCTTGTCTCAGTGCAATGCCAATCCAGTAGAGACCTCTAGATGGGGAATGGTTCTATGAAGCCAGTCTCTCTTGCCCTTACAACAGTGGTCCCCAAACTTTCTGACTTGTTGGACTGGGGGTGGGGACTGGGGGGAGTGAGGATGGTTCCATGTTCCACTCCAGGTTGCACGGCCCAGTCCCGAACAAGCCATGATCCAGTAGTGGGCCATGGCACCCTGCTTTATAGAATAGCAATAGCACTTAGACTTATATACCGCTCTGTAGTCCTTTACAGCAAGGGTCTCCAATCTTGGCAACTTTAAGACATGTGGACTTCAACTCCCAGAATTCCTCAACCAGCTGCTGAGGAATTCTGGGAGTTGAAGTCCACACGTCTTAAAGTTGCCAAGATTGGAGAGCCCTGCTTTACAGCAGTCGTCTTTGAGAGGTTTACTAATGTCAGTATATCGTCCCCAACAATCTGGGTCCCCATTTTATCAGCTTTGGAAGGATGGAAAGCTGAGCTTGGTCAGGATCCAGCTCCTGGCTGTGGAATGCAGAGTTTTCCTGCAATGCTGGCAAACCAGTATTGGTGCTAACCACTGCGCCACGCCTGCGAAGTAATCCAGAGAGGAAGCACAAACCACGATACCAAACACTATTTTTTTTGTAAAGTTACAGTAACAGAGACTTGCCAGTCAGAAAGCACTTGTCGGTCAGAAGGGTTGGCAGTTCGACGGTTCAAATCCCTAATACAGGTCTCCTGCGTGAGCAGGGGGTTGGGCTAGATGACCTTCAAGGTCCCTTCCAACTCACTGTTACTGTTACTGAGCTACCCGCACTCTCCCAAGGCCATTTTCACAGGTGACTACAGAACCTGAAGACAAATACGATGTCCCGATCTTTTGAGTTAGCCCTTTCTCGGGCTTTCCACAACGCCTTGGAACCGTAGCCTAACAGTCTACCCTGCCTTTATGCAACAAGCCAAATTGTGCAAACTATGATGCCGAGCGGCTCCTCAATCTGGCTCAACGTGCTGAAAGTTAGCCGTTTGGAATTTCCCTCTCTTGCGACTTGACTTCACCAAGAGTTATTTTTAAAGCGGAGCATTAGCTGTGGATCGGCCTCCCTTCGGGTTGTTGGTTTTGTTTTTTTGTTTTATCTGCAGCCGTCATTCAGGAAAGCAACAGATGAAACTTTGCTAGCTCTGATAAAAGTCATGTGAAGAAAGAAGAAGGAGAAGAGGAAAAAAAAAACACGATTTCAGCGACTGCCAAGAGTTTCAGCTGCTATTAAAGGCACAGGGAAAAGAAAAGTAGAAGAGACGCCAGAGTAGTAGCCAGCTGTGGATGTAACGCAGAGCAGTTTGTGAAATCCTGTGGTTTTTTTTAAAAGGGTTTTTTTTTTTTCTGGATTTCTGCGTTTGCTGCTAAAATGGCCCGTGGGGGTAGGTGGATCAGCAGACAGAAAACAGACGCTGGGTATGTATTTGAAGGCTGGGATACGGTAAGAACTTGCAGGGATCCCTGATCGGGCTATGGTGTTATTTCTCTCTCCCCCCCCCCACCCTTCTGTGATATTAATAGACTTTAACAGCATGGCTTTGCCAGTTATAGGATTCTCATAATCGTCCGGATTCATTAACCGTCAACAATGGGGGATCAGCGACCCCAGCTGATCTTGTTGACCTTTTAGATCTCTAACAATGAAGCATTTTGTCTTTGGAAAGTTCTCAGAACAGGTTAATCCGGAGGCAGGTGACGTAGTTCTGGGATCGGAGCTTGGATGATGTCAGGTTTAGGGTGCACCGTTCATCCTCGAGCTACGAACACAGCTGAGCCCAAAATTTATGTCGTGAAGCGAGACATTTGTTAAGTGGGTTGGGGGGGGGGCATTTTATGACCTTTCTCGCCATGGTGGTTAAGTGAATCACAGCAGTTGTTTGGTTGGGTTTTTTTTATTTTTTTTAGACAAACATATATAAAAACATCTTCAATACAAATACAGACAGTGTGTCGGTTGGTTACAAATCTTTGGTGCAATTTCACCATATTTACAGCGTGTGATTTATCTAATTTTACATTTTACCAATCTAAAATATATATCCAAATATTTTAATCAGTTAATCATTTATTTAACTACGGGCATTTCTTCCCTCACTTTGTGTAAAATATTCTAAATTTTATGTTAAGGATATTGCATCATTCATCACCTTAAATCAAACCGATGACATTACGTTCTGTTTTGTGTATTTCAACAATTTTTACATTGTAAAAGCCTCTATCCAACTTCATTAACATATTTTTTTATCTAACCATTGATAAAATAAATCCCATATCTTGTAATATTATTTATCTTCCTGTTCTCTAATTTCAGATGTCAGTTTGCTCATTTCTGCACATTCCATTTATTTTCTTGATAACTTCATCTTGTGCTGGTATTTTTTCATTTTTCCAGTTTTTAGCAAACACGATTCTAGCCGCTGTTAATACATTTACAATCAAATATCTCAGTTCTCTAGCTGGCTGAGGAATTCTGGGAGTTGAAGTCCACAAGTCTTAAAGTTCCCAAGGTTGGAGACCCCTGCTCTATTGCAGTTGTTAAGTTAGTAACATGGTTGTTCAGTGAATCTGGATCCCACCCCCATCCCCCGAAATTGACCTGGCTTGTCAGAAGGTCTCAAAAGCAGATCGCATGACTCCGGGACAAAAATATGAACCGCTTGCCAAGTTCGATCACATGAGCGGGGGGAAGTTATGACAGCCGTGTGAAAAACGTTCGTAAGTCGCTTTTTTCCCCCCCCAGTGCCGTTGTCACTTGGAATGGTCACGAAACGACCTGTTGTAAGTCGAGGACTACCTGTCATTGAATTTTGGATCGCCCTGTGCCACTTCCTGAACTGGGAGGGTTGTTGTTGTCTTTTTTCTCCTCCCGATGAACTTCCTGCCCCAAAAACTCTCAAACTGTCACGGTTGCAAGAAAATAGAATTTCCCACTGTTTCATTCTTTTTTTTTTTTAAATTAGCATATATATTCAAATCCTAGCTGTCGGTGTCGTGACCTTTTGCTTCCGTTTTTGAGTTCTTTCTTCTAGTGGCAAGGATCGTAATGTGTGCAGATGTGTGATTTTTTTTTTTTAAAGGTCATTCTTGGAGTTTCCAGCTCGTCTATTCTTGCTTAGTATTATAGTTCGATTCTTTCTCAAACTTCTCTTGCTTCCCATCCTTTCTGGACCAAAAAAGAAAAAAAAAAGCAAGGAAAAGAAAGCAAGGAAACTTTCTATTTTATATTATATTATATTATATATATTATGCAAACTTTCTCTTGGTGCCATTCCTCAGCAGAAGAGTAGGGTTCACCCCAATGATCTATATAAGGAGGGGACATATATATGTCTGGAGGCTAAAACATATGAAGAACAGTTGCAGGAACTCGGTATGTCTAGTTTAATGAAAAGAAGGACTAGGGGAGACATGATAGCAGTCTTCCAATATCTCAGGGGTTGCCACAAAGAAGAGGGAGTCGGGCTGTTCTCCAAAGCACCTGCAAGAAGCAATGGGTGGGAACCTATCAAGGAGAGAAGCAACCTAGAACTAAGGAGAAATTTCCTGACAGTCAGAACAATTAATAAGTGGAACGACCTGCCTGCAGAAGTTGTGAATGCTCCAACACTGGAAAAATTTAAGAAAATGTTGGATAACCATTTGTCTGAAATGGTGTAGGGTTTCCTGTCTGGGCAGGGGGTTGGATTAGAAGGCCTCTAAGGTCTCTTCCAACTCTGTTGTTGTTGTTGTTGCTGTTTATTATTATTATTATTATTATTATTATTATTATTATTATTATTATTATTATTATTATTATTAAACTAGAGATAAAGGGACAATAAAGATAAAGTTAAGAAAAGAGGGGGGAAAATGGGGAATACATAAAGCAGAAAGTATGTGGAACAAAACTGACACGTAAATAGAAAACACGTATTATGTGTTTGTGTTATATACTGTATGTTTGCGTTGTATTGTTGTAGCAAAATTAATAAAAATTTGGGATTAGATTACAGTTTGACGTGGGACCCCCGCAGTCACAATGAAGGGATAAATACTATGCCCCATTCAGAAGCAGTGAAGAAATTGGGAGAAAGATTTGCAAAAAGTTGTCCTTTTTCTGGAAGGATTTCTATTCCCCCCACTCCCAGCCCCCCAAAAAAGGAAGAAAACAAAAGCTTAGCAAAATGTTTTCTGCAAAACGTTGCTTTCTTAAAGAGAAAACAGGTACTCCTCGACTTCACAACCGGGTTGCTCGCTTTCCAACTGCAGGGATTCGCTGAATAACGGTGGCAAGAAAGCTCGTAAAACGGAGCAAAAATCACTTAACAAATTTCTCACTCAGCAACATCAATTTTGGGTCATAAATCAAGGACTACCAGTAAATGTCTATTTTTTTTCCCTGTGAATGTTTTACCCTTTAGGACATAGAAGTGGCTCCACCGCAGAAGCCGTCCCAGGGAGACGCTGCCGTCTTCCTCACTCCAGTTCTTCATCATGAAAGTTCTTCTGAGCCTATTTTGCATTTCTGTACTTCTTTCTCCCGGTAAGAAACAGCTGGTAATTCCTCAACAGCTGGGCAAACATCTGACATATTATGAAGGCAAGGCAGGCCTAAGCAGATCTTCTAGTTACGTCATGAAAACCCTTTCCAAGATAGGCCTGCTCTAATTTGGGACTTCCCTGAATTTCCCCAGGTAGCGTAACTCATACCTGGACTTGTGTAGACAACAACAGAAGAAGCATGAGTTTTGCCCCAGGGAATGGGAGAAGATTAGAAGAGCGTCTCACCTCACAAGTCCCTAGGGAAATAAGAGGGAGGAAATGGAAAATCCAGGTGGATTTGCAAGATTCCAGGACAAGTATTCCTTGATTTAACACCCACCATCGAGGCCAAAAATTTCTGTTGCTAAACAATACAGCTGTTAGGTCCCACTAGACATTAAGCTCACTAATACAAATTGTTAACACAGTGACTAGTGGACCTAACCTAACAAAGATGTTTTGGGGAACGAAAGCTAGGATTGTCCCCTTAATTGGGGCAAAACCAGGGGTGAAATCTAAAAATTTTCCCTACCAGTTCTGTGGGCATGGCTTAATTGGTGGGTGTGGCTTGGTGGTCAGGTGACTGAATGGGCATGGTCAATAATAATAAATAATAAAAATAATAAAGTATACAAAACTTGGGAGGCAACGGTCTACTTTCTTTAAAAATAGAGGCCCCAGTCTACCAATTGCCTTTTACTGACAGGCCCCGGTCTACCTTCTTTAAAAATACTACAGCGCTGATCAGCTGTAGTGCGGCCCTTTGAAGTGCCGCGGCAGTCATTTAAGGCCGTTTGCAGCTATATCACCACCTAGCGCTTCAGGGACAGAGAAGAAGAACAGCGAGGCGTGGGCAGTGGGGGGGGGAGCAGGGATTTTTGCTACCGGTTCTCCGAACTACCTGCCCCCATCGCTACCGGATCGTGCGATCCGGTCTGAACCGGGAGCATTTCACCCCTGGACAAAACCAGTTATGGGAAGACTTCCACGGTCTTACTCAAGGCAGCATCCCACCCAAGAAGGGAGCAGGTAGCAAATGAAAGAGGAGACCCAAGTTACCCTCAATCCCAGCACAATGTCCCTCTCCAACTCCATCTTTTGTTAGTGATGACCAGGAAGGGCAGACTAGATGCCTCGCAGATAAGCAGAACTTGACCAGATTTGCAATCCCCCCCCCCAAAAAAAACGGTCAGAAGGTCAAAGATGTCACTAAGGCCAATCCTTGTTTATTAGCTTTTTTTGAGACCCAAGAAAACACAAGGAACAAGAAGCTTCCTGATACATCAACTTCAACTGAGGGGCTGTTGAAACATCCTACCCAAAAATCCAAGGATGCAGAACCAACAATACTTCCATCTGTTGGTGAGTACTGACTCTTATTTCATTGGAGGGCCAGGGATAAATTCTGCAGGAATAAATTCTGTGTTGCCTTAATCTGTTGGTATGCTCCAGCAAAGCCCTTGATGGTGTGGGACCAGGATAACTGAGGAGCCATCTTGCCCTAGTGGGAATGGCCCACCCTGCTTGTTCTGGCCAAGGAATTTCACCTGGCAGGATCTAGGAAAAAAGCATTTTCTTGTCCCAACCTCCCTCTTTGGAATATCTTGCCTTGGGACGTGAGATCCGACCTCCACCCTTACACATAAATCTTCATCTGAAGTTCCAATGGAGTTCTAGTCTGCGAGGTGAAAATTAAACTTGGAGCATTTCCAAATTTCTCACAATCAAACCCAGCTCTTCTTCACCTGAGGAATGAATTAACCCATTTTCTGAATTGACACCACCCATGTAACCATAAGTTTTAACCAGGCAGTCTTGAGTTGATACAGCTGGCTAAGCCTAACGTACACAGCAGCTGTGGTTTTCACATTATGTTACTACTGGTTCACTGCCCCCGTGTGTGCACGCTCACTTTGTGCGTACACATGCCCAGTTTGTGCACGCCTGCCTTCTGCACATGTGCCCGGCCTTCTGCACATGAGTTTTGCTTGCATGCACCTCAAAAACATGCCTAAATAGGATGGGGGTGTGGGCCCACCTGCAATTTCTGCTACTAGTTCGGGCAAACTGGTTTGAACCAGCTGAATACCACCTCTGGTACAAAGACATGGAGAAACCCACCAAATCAAAAGACCAGCACATGGTATGAATGTGTTCTGACCTAGGCCTCCTGAGTCAGTAAAACACACAAGTAGTCCCCAAAACCTGTTTTATTTTAACAGCTGTGAATTCTGTTCATTCTCAGATGAGTCCCAAATAGTTGTAAAGAGTCCTTCGGGATAAGACTGATAATCACCCACCTTTATGTCCTTTGACACGCTGCCAAAGACCTAATTGGCAAAGCCACATGGAGTCCAGAATCAAACAGAGCTTCAGGCTTTAAGCTGAACCGAATGAACAAATGTTGCTTCCTGCAAAGGCCCGTAGGTCGTAGCACAGCTATTGGTTCCTTCCGTCTGACAGCTCCCTATTTAAGCAGCTGTCAGATGGTAACTTTAAGTCAGTGTTTCAGAGTTGCCTTGTTCTTGTTAGCTGGTTATTGTTAGCAATAAATGTTACATTGATTAGCTAAGCCTCTGCCAATTCTTGTCTGGTTCTCCATACAGAGCACAATCATCTCCTAGCCTTACTCCCGAGTCGCCCCTTTTGTTTTAGCTGTTCTTGCCTTCTGGCAGCTCTGCTCGTGCATGCACTGGGCACAGGCTCCCCCTGTTCCTCTGCCTCGCTGAGGTCCAACTCTGGAGGCTCCGGAGGCAGCACGTACCTGCCAGATGGCCCTTTCTCTGCCTCCGACGCAGAGCCCTCATCCGAGCCTTCCCCAGACTCCAGGACTGGCCCATGTTCCTCCCCAGCCTCCTCACTCTCTGACTTTGCTGCCAGGTCCACAGGCTGCTGGCGGACCAGAACAGAATGTAGTCACCAGACCCTTAAGCGACTCTATGGATACATGGCCTGAAATATCTGTCCTGCAATCTGGGCCATTTTACTTTTTCAGATGCCTCCCTGGAGTGTGAAAGGTGTTTTGGCACAGGAAATAGTTGTCTAAGTGGGAAAGAGAAGTGTGAATTGAATGAGGACATCTGTATCATCGGCCTGACAAAAATCTCCCAAGGTGAGTGAAAGGTGCAGCAGTAGACAAGCAGATCTCTTGGCCCATCTTCTCTCCCTACAATCGTTTATTTTTGTCCTTGGAAATAAGAGGAAGTCCTCGATTTATGACCAGCGTGTCGGTTGCTAAGCAACACGGTTGTTAATCGCTCCTGATTTGCCAACCTTTTTGCCACGATCGGCAATATCTGCAGTTATTAAATGAATCACATGGTCAGGAAGTGAATCCAGGCTCCCTCACTGACTTTGCCTGACGGGAGCCAGCTGGGAAGATCACCAATGGTGACCACATGGTCCCAGGATACTGGAACTGTCATAAAAACATGCCGGTTGCTAAGCGACCAAATTTTGATCACATGACTGTGGGGAATGCTGCGACGCATTATCTGTACCATCCAGGCCAGTTGGTGAGTGAGATTAGATTGAGGAGTTAAACCGAGACTAGCAGATTAAGTTCCGTTCCTTTCCTGACCATGGTGTTCACTGGCTAACTTTGGGCCTCACTGCAGTCCAACCTGCCACCCATGTTTGTGATGGATTAAGATGATGCCTCCTTCGGTTATAAGAACAAAAATGGAATATTAAGAATAACACAACATTTATTGTCATATTTTTTTTACTGTGAGCACACTGGCAGACATTAAAAATGAAATTCGGTTGCCTGCTCTCTAAGGAAAGTATGTATCTACCCATACATATAAAAAATACACATATACACATGCTATATGCATACATACCATGTTTCCCTGAAAATAAGACCTAACCCTAGCATGATTTTTTCCAATATTTTTAATGTAAGCCCTACCCCCGCAAAATAAGACCCAGTTAAGCTCATCAGCCACATGGATGTATTTAGTATCATATTTCCCCAAAAATAAGCCCTAATGCTTCTTTTGGAACAAAAATTAATATAAGACCTGGTCTTATTTTCAGGGAAAAATTGTATATCTATATCTATATAGAGACACACAGAGACCTATATCTATCTATCTATCTGTCTGTCTGTCTGTCTGTCTGTCTGTCTGTCTGTCTATCTCTATCTCTATCTCTATCATCATCATCTTTTAATGACCCCATAATCCTTGCGGGGTGGAGTCTGGGCAACCGGATGGAGCTGGCAGAGTGTTTAATGGCCGGATGCCCTTCCTGTCACCAATGCAGAGTTTTGTTCAGCAGATATATTCTCATTGTGCCCAGAGAGAGAAATAGAATTGAACTCACAGCCTCCTGATTGTGAGGCAAGAGCTCCACCTCTAGGCCACTGCACCACATCTCTATCTCTATCCTCTATCTCTACCTCTACCTCTCTACCTCTACCCCTTCCTCTACATCCATCTATCATCTATCTATCTATCTATCTATCTATCTATCTATCTATCTATCTATCTATCTATCTATCTATCTATCTATCTATCTATCTATCTATCATCTATCTACAATACAAAAAGTGCAATAAATACATAGAAAATCTTTTGGCTGAAACCCTCTTTATTCTCTGAGCTGAGATTGCTATATTATCTGCATTGAGATAGCTGCATCTTTTCTACAATACGTTTTATTGATTTGAGCATTGTCCATCAGAACTGTAAGCCATTGGGTAAAGGTAAAGATTCCCCCTGTCCACAACCATGTCCAACATTAGGGGGCCGTGTTCATCTCTATTTCCTAGCAAAAGGAACCAGTCTTGGCCAAAGACGCTTCCATGCTTATGTGGTTAGCATGACTATATGCCAAAAGTGCGTAGAAGGCTGTTGCCTTCCCACCGAAGTAGTACCTATTTATCTGCTCACATTTGCATGCTTTCGAACTGCTAGGTGGACAGGAGCTGGGACAAGAATGGGAACTCACCCCATCGTGCGGCATTCGGGTCTCGAACTCAGGCTGTCAGCTGTTGTCGTGTCCCACTCCTCCGCTGACGGCCGGGTCGGGGAAGTCTGTATCAAGCGTGCCTCTCCAGCTCTGCCAAAGTCCTATCAGAGTTCTCAAGGCAGGCAGGAGACCAGGAAGTGACTTCAGCAATCCAAGTTAGACTTTGCCTGATTCAGAGAATGCCAGAAAGCAGATCCTTTATATAGGCCATGGGGTGTGGCTCCATGACTCAGCACTTATCCAGGCCTGCCCCTCCCTTCCTTTTGCTGACGTCGCCTCTCAACTCTCCAGAAGCGAGGATCTCTCCAGCCTCCAGCTGTTGGCAATCCTAGCTCATGACTGGCCTCACATTCTTCAGGCTCACATGCTGTGGGGGAGGGGTTTAGTTGCTCCATTTGCCTGGGCATGGTGCCAGGACTGGGGGCTGAAGGCACGTCAGGCCCTTCGTCTTGCTCGGCCTGTCCGGGCATGGTGCCAGGGCTGGGGCCTGGAGGCATGCCAGGACATTCTTCCGAACTATCAGTGTCCGGCAGGAGATAAGAGGGGCCCGGCTGCGGCAGGGGGAGCGGGCGAGACACAACAGCTGTCCAGCTGAAAAGTGCACAATTTTACCACTAAGGGATTTAGAAATCAAATATTAACAGTCATAAAAAACACGCTTCTTTATGCCTGCGAATTAATGGAGCATGATCCAAACATGGAAAGTTGCCTTCAACCTGCGTTCCTTTGCTGGTTCACCAAGAGGTAACTCTCCAAGGCATTAGACTTGGAGATGCCAGCCATTGAGCTGGTTGCTTCTTGAGGCTAAGCAAGCATCCTACTACAGCTTGGAGATCCTTAGTCACAAAAGGAATCCCACAAAAGCTTTCTTTGTGCACTGCTAGCTTGCACGCAGCGTTCAAAATACAGCAATTTGAAGCTCAGCTGCCTTTGGTGTGATTCAATTTTTTTTTTTACTGCCGGTTCTGTGGGTGTGGCTTGGTAGGCACGGTGTGGCTTGGTGGGTGTGGCTTGGTGGGCATGGCAGAGGAAGGATACTGCAAAATCTCCATTCCCACCCCACTCCAGGGGAAGGATACTGTAAAATCTCCATTCCCTCCCCATTCCAGAGGAAAGTTACTGCAAAATCCCCATTTCCTCCCGATCAGCTGGGAGGCAGAGAATAGATGGGGGTGGGACAGTAGAGGTGGTATTTACCGGTTCTCCGAACTACTCAGAATGTCTGCTACCGGTTCTCCAGAACTGGTCAGAACCTGCTGAATACCACTTCTGTCAGCTACTTACCTTCTAAGGCAGCCCCGATAAGTAGAACACCGGAGGCGCAGAAATAAGCTGTGCTGCACGAATCAGCTGAGCCAGAAAGAAGGAAATGTAGGACAGGATAGGGCAGGGTGGGTGCGCGGGGCCAGCTGATTGTCAGAATTACCGGTTTGGCCAAACCGGTCTGAACCAGCAGCAGCCCATCACTGAACATCACCAAATATGAAATCTTCTCTCTTGGCAGGAGGAAAAAACATGTCGTTTATAGAAAAGGACTGCTATTTCTCCGAGAACTGCACCTCTGCATCTGTTTTGGTGACCTTTGGACAAGGAGAATTCCTCCGGAAAAGCGCCCTCTGTTGCTCAGGAGAAGACTGCAGAGAAGATTCTCTTCCATGTAGGTCTCATCTTCTTTTCCTCTGCCAGTGATCTCCATCCAACAACCTCAGAAATGATTTCATTGATATCCATCTCAAAAGAACTGGGAAGTTGCCATGCCCTCCAAGAACTTCAAGTACCAGAATTCTCTGCTAGAGGCCCTGTTGAGCATTGCAATTCAGAATGATCGAGAGCACGGGTATCCAAACTTGGCAACTTATAAGACCTGTGGATGTCAACTCCCAGAATTCCCCAGCATGCATATCTGGGGAATTGAAGTCCACCGGTCTTAAACTTGTTAAGGTTGGACATCCCTGATCTGGAAGACTACAATTTCCTGTCTTGGATAAAAATCCTTGAATTGCAAATTAGATGTTTCTGCTTTTTTTCCCTGTTTGCAAGATGGGTAAACAACTTTATCTGGGGGATTGTAGGATTCTTTGAAGACTGCATCAATAGTGTTGGGAAGTAGAATAGAATAGAATAGAATAGAATAGAATAGAATAGAATAGAATAATGAAAAAATAATAAAATGGAATGGAATAGAATAGAATAGAATAATGAAGAAATAATTAGAACAGAACAGAACAGAACAGAATAGAATAGAATAGAATAGAATAGAATAGAATAGAATAGAATAATGAAGAAATAATAGAATGGAATGGAATAGAATAGAATAGAATAGAATAGAATAGAATAGAATAGAATAGAATAGAATAGAATAATGAAAAAATAATAGAATGGAATGGAATGGAATAGAATAGAATAGAATAGAAATAATTAGAATAGAATAGAATAGAATAGAATAATGAAGAAATAATTAGAACAGAATAGAATAGAATAGAATAGAATAGAATAGAATAGAACAGAACAGAATAGAATAGAATAGAATAGAATAGAATAGAATAATAAAAAATAATAGAATGGAATGGAATGGAATAGAATAGAATAGAATAGAATAGAATAGAATAGAATAGAATAGAATAGAATAGAATAGAATAATGAAAAAATAATAGAATGGAATGGAATGGAATGGAATGGAATAGAATAGAATAGAATAGAATAGAATAGAATAGAACAGAATAGAATAGAATAGAATAATGAAGAAATAATTAGAATAGAATAGGATAGGATAATGAAGAAATAAGAATAGAATAGAATAGAATAGAATAGAATAGAATAATGAAGAAATAATAGAATAGAATAGAATAGAATAGAATAGAATAGAATAGAATAGAATAATAAAAAATAATAGAATGGAATGGAATGGAATGGAATAGAATAGAATAGAATAGAATAGAATAGAATAGAATAGAATAGAATAGAATAGAATAGAATAGAATAATGAAAAAATAATAGAATGGAATGGAATAGAATAGAATAGAATAATGAAGAAATAATTAGAACAGAATAGAATAGAATAGAATAGAATAATGAAGAAATAATAGAATAGAATAGAATAGAATAGAATAGAATAGAATAGAATAGAATAATGAAAAAATAATAGAATGGAATGGAATGGAATGGAATGGAATAGAATAGAATAGAATAGAATAGAATAGAATAGAATAGAATAGAATAGAATAGAATAATGAAGAAAGAATAAAATAGAATAAAATAGAATAGAATAATGAAGAAAGAATAAAATAGAATAGAATAGAATAGAATAATGAAGAAATAATTAATAGAATAGAATAGAATAGAATAGAATAGAATAGAATAGAATAATGAAGAAATAATTTAGAATAGAATAGAATAGAATAATGAAGAAAGAATAGAATAGAATAGAATAATGAAGAAATAATAGAATAGCATAGAATAGAATAATAGAACAGAATAGAATAGAATAGAATAGAATGGAATGGAATAGAATAGAATAATGAAGAAAGAATAGAATAGAATAGAATAGAATAGAATAGAATAGAATAGAATAATGAAGAAATAATAGAATAGCATAGCATAGCATAGCATAGCATAGCATAGCATAGCATAGCATAGCATAGCATAGCATAGCATAGCATAGAATAGAATAGAATAGAATAGAATAGAATGGAATGGAATAGAATAGAATAATGAAGAAAGAATAGAATAGAATAGAATAGAATAGAATAGAATAGAATAGAATAGCATAGCATAGCATAGCATAGCATAGCATAGCATAGCATAGCATAGCATAGCATAGCATAGCATAGAATAGAATAGAATAGAATAGAATAGAATGGAATGGAATAGAATAGAACCTTGGAGGTCTTCTAGTCCAGCCCCCTGCTCAAACAGGAGAACCTCTACCATCTCAGACAAGTGACTGTCCAGTCTCTTCTTACAAACCTCCAGTGATGGAGCAACCATGATTTCTGAAGGCAAGGTGGGATGGGAATGTTTAATTATTTATTTGATTAAAAAAAAACTTATAAGTAAGTCAAGACAGTGAACATATTCAGTATCCTATTTCTCCCACCACAATAACCCTGTGAGGTGGGTTGGACTGTGGGGATACTGCATCAATCATAAGTATGAGGACTGGTTATAAGTCACTTTTTTCAGTGCCATTGTAGCTTGGAACGGTCGCTAAACGAATAGTTGTAAGTCAAGGACTGTCCGTATAAAAAATGCAGGAGTAGGTTTGAGAGCAACTATGGATGACAAATGCCTAGAGAGCCCTAGAAAACTAATGGAACCACGGATCACAAGAGGGTTAGTCATTTTTGAACTCAAATGTTCTGATTTAATTAATTGGGCTCATATTTTTTTTCAGGGCCACCAGTAAATATAACAGCCAATGGGAAATACTGCCCAGCTTGCTATTCGGAATCTGAGCCATGTCCTGTGGAGACAGTCAAGTGCACTGGATCTGAAAATTACTGCCTGGATTTGCTTGGGCATAAAGATTCTGGTAATTCTGAGGTTATATTATGAACATGTTCACACCAGAGGTGGGTTTCAGCAGGTTCTGACCAGTTCTGGAAAACCAGTCGCAGAAATTTTGAGTAGTTCGGAGAACTGGTAGTTAACATTCTGACTGGCCCCACCCCCATCTATTCTCTGCCTCCCAAGTC
Source organism: Ahaetulla prasina (assembly GCF_028640845.1). Lineage (NCBI taxonomy): Eukaryota > Metazoa > Chordata > Lepidosauria > Squamata > Colubridae > Ahaetulla > Ahaetulla prasina. The sequence continues at coordinate 26,760,490 of NC_080548.1, read as the reverse complement.
CCAGCTGATCGGGAGGAAATGAGGATTTTGCAGTAACCTTCCCCTGGAGTGGGGTGGGATTGGAGATTTTACAGTATTCTTCCCATGCCACGCCCACCAAGCCATGACACACCCACCAAGCCATGCCCACAGAACCAGTAGTAAAAAATGTTGAAACCTACCACTGGTTCACACATCACCTTAAAACATATTGACTGTGTTGGTCACCACACTACAAAAAAGATATTGAGTGCAGACAAGAGCAACCAAGAGGATTAGGGGACTGGAGGCTAAAACATACAATGAACGGGTGCAGGAACTGGGCATGGCTACTCTAGTGAAGAGAAGGACCAGGGGAAACATGATAGCAGTCTTCCAATATTTGAGGGGCTGCCACAGAGACGAGGGGGGTCAACCTATTTTCCAAAGCACCTGAAGGCCGGACAAGGAATAATGGATGGAAACTGAACAAGGAGAGATTCAACCTGGAAATGAAGAGAAATTTTCTGACAGTGAGAGGAATCAAACAGTGGAACAACTTGCCTTTGGAAGTTGTGGGAGCTTCATTACTGGAGGCTTTCAAGAAGAGACTGGACTGCCATCTGTCAGAAATGGTACAGGGCAGTGATGGGATTCAAGTAATTTAACAACCGGTTCTCTGCCCTAATGATTTCTTCCAACAACCAGTTTGCCAAACTGCTCAGAAAGTTAACAACCGGTTCTCCCGAAGTGGTGCGAACTGGCTGAATCCCACCACTGGTATAGGATCTCCTGCTTGGGCAGGGGGTTGGACTAGATGACCTACAAGGTCCCTTCCAACTCTGTTAATCTGTTAACCTTGGTTATATTTCTTTGTGGGTATATTTGGCTTAGGTGGGATCCTTACCCATACTAACGGCGGGAACTGGATATGTATAGTCTAATGAAGAGAAAGATTAGGGGTGACATGATAACAGTCTTCCAATATTTGAATGGCAGTCACAGAAAGGAGGAGGGTGTCAACCTATTTTCCAAAGCACCTGAGGGCAGGATAAAAAGAACGGAAGCTTACTGAAGAGAGATCTAGCCTAAAATTAAGATGTTCCAGAAGTCGTGGGTGAAAACTGGAGGTTTTCAAGAAGAGACCAAACAACCATTTGCCCAGAATCATATAGGGTCTCTTTCTTAAGCAGAGAGTTGGACTAGAAGACCTCCAAGGTTCCAAATCTGTTATTCTGTTATCTATACCAAACCATCATGTTACACTAGGACAGGGCTGTCAAATGAGTGGCCTGTGGGCCGGATGCATCACGTGCTGGCCACGCCCACACCCGGTTTAGCGAAGGGGGGAAAAGTCACGATACATCATGTGACGCTGCCGTGACGACGCAAGTTTGACACCCCTTACACTACGATATGGTTTATATTCACATGTTTAGTGAATATAATACTGGCACTTTGTCAAACAAGTTGAAAGATTTGTCGTGTCCCCCTCCCCCTCCGATGACCGGGTCTAGGAAGTCCGTATTAAGCGTGGCAACAAAGCCTCTGTTGTGTCTTGCCCGCTCTCACTGCAGCCGGGGTCTGCTTATCTGCTTCCGAACGCTGAAGAATGTCCTCCCGGCCCCAGCCCTGGCTCCATGCCCAGACAGGCTGAGGAGGGGGCATCTCCCGGCCCCAGCCCTGGCTCCATGCCCAAGCAGGCTGCAGAGGAGGGAGCACCCCCCGGCTCCAGCCCTGGCTCCATGCCCAGGCAAACGGAGCAGCTACACCCCTCCCCCTCCTCCACAGCATGTGAGCCTGAGGAAAGTTTATTTCCAACAGCTGCTGATTGGTGTGACCCTCGCATCAGAAGACTGGATAGCAACAGAAGGAAGGGAGGGGCAGGCCTTAATGAGTGCTGAATCATGGAGCCACACCCCATGGCCTATATAAAGGATCTGCTTTCTGGCAGTCTCTGAGTCAGGCAAAGTCGAACTTATCTTGCTGAAGTCACTTTCTGGTCTCCTGCCTGCTCTGAGGACTTTGCTAGGACTTTGGGCAGAGCTGCAGAGGCAAGCCTGATTCGGATTTCCCTGACCCGGCCGTCAGCGGAGGAGTGGGACACGACAGCCTCTGTAGCTTTGCCAAATTCCTCCGAGGTTTCTCAGGGCAGGCAGGAATCCAAGTTGTGACTTCAGCAAGCTAGATGAGACTTTGCTTGACTCAAAGTTGGAATGCCACAAGCAGGTCCTTTATATAGGCTGTGGGGTGTGGCTCCATGACTCAGCATGTATCCAGGCCTGCCCTTCCCTTCCTTCTGCTGGCGTCACCTCTCAGATCTCCGGAAGCGACGATCCTCCCACTTTGAATTGTCTTCTGCTGTTTGGGAGGGGTCAGAAGGAGTAGGCCCAAGTAATTCCAATCTGTGGCTGACTTCCTCTGATGGCTGAGCCAAAGGAACACACGCCGTATGAGTGAGGTTTGTTTGTTCATTCCTGACGTCCATGGGGCCGTTCATCTTCATTATCAGACTCTGAGTCTGATAGCAGGCCCGGGAGGAGACGGGAGGGGCCTGGCTGAGGAGAGGAGGGAGGACGAGGCACAACAAGATTAGTGTGTTGTGTTAAGTAGCCACTAAGTGGATGAATGGACTTCTTAGGTCATTATCACCAGGCTGTGTGTGACTTTGCTTCTTATTTGTCGTATTTAGAGAAACGCATCACTCTAAAAGGTTGCACAACGGAGTCCATGTGCAACGCTTTACACTCTAGAAAAGTGAACCTGTTTGATATGGGTACTGTGAATTGCCGGCCAGCCAACCAGGTGTCCCAGCTGACCGGATGTCTCATCCTCACGCTCGCTGCCCACCTGCTGATGAAGGTCCTCTTGTGACGCACCTCTTGGAAGAAGAAGCCATTAAAGGTTCCTTGATTCTCCTTCTCAGAAAGAAGAACATAGAACATGGAAGTGGCATTTCACCAAGAAATACCCCATACCACCGAAACATTACCATCGTTTTGAGTCCACTCATTTGGTTTTCTCACTTCCTGACCAGCACAAGGTCTCCAGAGGAAATGTTGGGACTTGAATTTGGACCTTTTTTTTAACCAACAAGGAAAAGCTTGCTAAGCCATGAATACGTAGAAACAAAATTTCTCCTGGGAAATGCCTGTACTTAACAGACGTGTGCGAGGTAGAGTGGCCATCCGAGGTGATCAAACCATCCATCCAGGGTGATCGTCCTTGACTTAGGATTTTGTCCCGGAGGATGGGACTTCTGGACGCCTGCCACCCATGCGCAGAAGGTGCTGCTTTTCGCAAATAAAGTTTGGCCATACCACTCTGGTACTATACTAAGAAGGTGGAGAGCTCTGTATCTCCCCTGCAAAGCAATCTTCTGAAGATTTGCACAACATAATGCTTAAAACCTGGGATCTGTTTGACCAGGTTAGCGTAGGAGTCAGCAACCTTAAAGAGCCACAGAGGTCCTAAACGGAAGCCCCCATTCAATTCCGGAGCCAATTGGAAGTCCGGTTCCCCCACCATAGAGTCTCCTCCTAACGCGGTGTCCTTTTTTCTCTACCTACCCTAGCTGAAAGCCCTATCAATTGTGGAGCTGACCAACAACAGGGAGCTGCAGCAGAGGGATGAGAGAGCCACATGCGGCTCCAGAGCCCCAGGTTGCTGACTCCTGGGTTAGTGTAAAGAGTAATGGTGGTGTCCCCATGGCAAATCTAATCAGGACAGCTGATAATATGTTAGGCTTGGTTAGTTTTTAACTCTGATTTCTGGATGCATATGAAGTTTGATGCGATGTATGAAGCCAGGCTGGTTTCATAAATATTGCTCTATTTTTGTGCAATCGTGCTACGGCAAATATGGTGCCAATTGTATGGGTTTACAGTAATCGTGTTAGCATGTTCTGCCAATGGGGGAGCAGTGTTAAAACTTCTGCTTCAAATGGACCAAAATGCTTGACTCGGTTTACAGTAAAATTCCTCGTTTTCCTTCTTTCCTGCTGGACATTTGGGGTGGGGGAGAAAGAATATTAGATAGCCATTTGAACTTACTCAAAGCTGTTTGAATCTCTGAGATTCAGACCTCCAAATAAAATATGGTTTTAAACTTGATGAGCTCTTGCAAGAGTTTGATGGTCTCATGGGGGAATCTCATGAAATATTGGGGAATTGGGATGAGAGGACATTACCCAAGACAATGCCCAAGATATCATGCCAAGCCTTGAGTGAAGCTAACTGTGTTGTAATAAAGGAAAATTCATGCCAGCCCTTTAAGATCAGTTGGTTTTATACCTTAAAATATTGAAACCTTACCACAGGGGTTTGACAGGGCAGGACTGCCCTGGAAACAGCGAAGGACCGGTCTGCAGGTTGCCGGAGGCCATCATAGTTGAAAACGGAGCTCACTTTTCATTAGCAGAGCACTCGGGCCACCACAGGTGCCCCCGATACGAGTGACGTCAACCCTGGCCATGCCCAACCCGGCCCGCTGTGGTCAAACACAACCCCGATGCAACCCTCAATGAAATCGAGTTTGACACTCCTGCCCTACCAGGTCCTTCAAAGGAAGTTCATCTTCTACCGTGATGGGATTCTTTATGACTTTGGATCGGCTCCTTGTATTATCCTGCACTTGGTTTCCTGTATCTCTTTTTCCTTCCTGGGGAGCCCTCCTTCATTCTTCCTTGCAGTAGACAGACAGATGGACAGGCAGAAAAGATCTCCTCTAGATCAAGCAGACTTCAACTCAGCCATTTCTACGTGGTCCTCGTTGCCAATGAATCTCAGCAATGACCACACTGGCTTGAAATTCTGAACGATGGAGTCCTCATGTGTAGAGGCTGCCCATTGACAAGCCAGGATGACTAATAAATGACAGGCCATACAAATCCCACCTTTACCTACTTTATGTCAAAGCAATTAGCATGTATATGCAGGCATAAAAATGTACATCAGGTTCTTCCAGAGTCTTCCCATAATCGACATAATCCTCCTATGGTTACCTATGCCTGTTCTGTCCCCCCTTCACCTCCGTCCGAGTGATGGCTTAATTAGCCGGCACTATCAGCTCTGGCAGAAAAATAGCGAGCATCTGCCAAGTGTCTCTGTTATCTCCCTCGACGCCGATGAGTCACCCAGGAACAAACTTCAGCTCTTAGTTACTCAGTTGATTTGCCTGCTACGAAGAGGCACAGCAGCTCTTGCTGCCTTTATATCCTGTGGGGGTGTGGCTCCATGACTCAGCACTTCCTAGGCCTGCCCCACCCCTGCTTCTGTTGTTCCGTCCTCTCCTGCCTACGAAACCTAGGGTCCAACCAAGCCTGATTGCCATCAGTTGAGTCTGAAGGCATGGCCTGGGGGGGTGGGGAAGAGTCAGGGGACGGAGGCCTCGTTATCTCTTCCACCTGGTCTGCCTCTGGCTCCTGGAGCTGATCCAGGGAAGCCGGTGCTCCCAAGGTAAGTCCTGACGGCCCTTCCCCCTCACTTTCCAAGTCACTTTCTGGCAGGAGGCCCAGCTCGGGGGGCGCAGACACAACAATGCCTACTCTGGTCTTCCAACATCTTTCCACTTCAGTTCGTTATTTCAATGTCTTATTCAACATTATTTTCGGACAGTGAACAATTAATCAGAGGAACGACTTGCTTCCAAAAGTTGTAGGTGCTCCAACACTGGACTACAGAAGAAGCTGTATACTGTAGCTATTTGTGCAGAATGGTATAGGGTCTCTTGCTTGAGCACTGGAAGACCTCCAAGGTCCCTTCCAACTCTTGTTATTCTGTACCATTCTGTATTGGAATTGTGGTCTTCAGCATCTGACACTAAGGTGGGCTGAAGGAAGTAAATAAATAAAACCGAGGTCCAGTTTGGGTGTATAGATAGTCCTTGACTTATGACCACAACTGGGGTGGGAATTTTGATCGTAAGTCATTGTGGTTGTAATTCAAGGCAAGCATGGGACTGGACAGGCGGTGTGGTGGCTCAGTGGTTAAGATGCTGGGCTTGTCGGCTGGAAAGCCGGCAGTCCTGGCTCGGGACCCGAACTCCACGCGACAGGGTGAGCTCCCATCCTCCCCCCAGCTCCTGCCAACCTAGCAGTTTGAAAGCTTGCAAATGCGAGTAGATAAATAGGTACAACTTGGGTGGGAAGCAACGGCGCTCTGCAACATCATGCTGGCCAGACGACACGGAAATGTCTTCAACATTGAGCAACTCTGGCTCAATGGCCTTGAAATAGAGGTGAGCACTGCCCCCTAGAGTCTAGCAGAGTAAAATCCACAGGAACTCCTTTACTTTTCCCTTTATGGGTCTGGACAGGGATCTTTCTCCTATTTTTGCAGAGATTGCTAAGCCATTCTCCCGAGTGAGCATGTCTGCAGGCAAACAATCTAGGAAACAGTGCCAAAAACCTTGTAGGACTCAGCAAAACCTGTTGAAAAAATGGTGATGGGATGCTGCAAGCAGTTGTAAAGGCGAGCTGGACTCCTAGCACCTGAAATGCAGTCACGTGACTGCAGAGGGCGGGGCACGACATTTTACGACGGGCTGGAAGTGTTTTATGGATCATAAAGCACCTTTTCTGAGGCCGTTGTCACTTCATATCTGCCTGGGTTTTCCATTTCCTCCCTCTTATTTCCCTAGGGACTTGTGAGGTGAGACGCTCTTCTAATCTTCTCCCATTCCCTGGGGCAAAACTCATGCTTCTTCTGTTGTTGTCTACACAAGTCCAGGTATGAGCTACGCTACCTGGGGAAATTCGGGGAAGTCCCAAAGTAGAACAGGCCTATCTTGAAAAGGGTTTTCATGACGGTAACTAGAAGATCTGTTAAGGCCTGCCTTGCCTTCATAATATATCAGACGTTTGCCCAGCTTTTGAGGAATTACCAGCTGTTTCTTACTGGAAGAAACAAGTTACAGAAATGCAAAATAGGCTCAGAAGAACTTTCATGATGAAGAACTGGAGTGAGGAAGATGGCAGCTTCCCCCTGGGATGGCTTCTTCGGTGGAGCCACTTCTATGTCCGAAACAGGGGTGGTATTTACTTACCTTTGCTACCGGTTCGCAAATGTGAGTGCACACACATGCTCACTTTGCTTGCACGCGCCACCTCTGCACATGCGCAGGACCTTCCGTGCATGCGTAGAACGTCAAAAGCAGGATATGATGACATCCAGGCGGGTGGGCGGATCCTCCTGCAGCCGCCGCTACCGGTTCACCCAAATTGGATAGAACCGGCTGAATATCACTACTGGTCCTAAAGGGTAAACATTCACAGGAAAAATAGGCATTTACAGGTAGTCCTCGACTTACGACCACACTTAGCCCATGTTGCTAAGAGAGAAACTCGTTATGTGATTTTTGCCCCATTTTACGGCCTTTCTTGCCACAGCTGTTCAGCGAATCAGTCATAAATCAAGGACTGACTGTGTCTGCATGATCCCCCACACACACACACCTTCTCTCTGCATTTTCTGCCTGTCCTATAAGACCTAGTAGGCAGGGCATCTTACCAGTCCTGAAGAAGCACTACCTTCAGGGACCATGAGGCTGTGCCATTCGTATATGTGTTACCACAGATGCATCTTCCTCAGAGAATTGCTTTCTGGTGCAATAGACTTACAGAGAGGATGCAAAAGGAAAGAGAAGCAAGTTATCTTTCCCAATTTATACAACAGGAAAGGGTTTTGGAGGAACAAACCTCAAGAAAATCTTTTTTTTTCTCTTTTTGGTGGGCTAAGTACAGTGGTGGGACTCAAAAAATGTTTACAAGCAAGGTTCCTGTAGCTTCAACACCTTCTATCATTTCATCTCTGTTAGTGAGAATTAAGTCCAATAGGGCTGATCCCCTAGTTCCGGCGGTGGGTTGCTACCTGTTCGCGCCGAAACGGGTAGTTGGTGGTAGTGGGAAGCTCCGCCCACCTGCCTGGATGTCTCTGCGCATGCGCAGAAGTGTCGCACACGCACATGGGTGCAGCCACGAGCGAACCGGTATCAAACAAAATTGAAACCCTCTACTGCCTAGTTCCCTTCTCTACTTTTTGGGAGGCAAAGTTGTCTGCTAGATTTGTCAGGAACCTGTTTGATCTTCCACTTGTTGTGGAGTTTGCCTCCCAATTGATGTCAGGGTAGTTAAAGTCCCCCATTACTATTGTGATGTGCTTCCTAGATACCTTAGTTAGGTGAGTAGCAAAAAGTTCATCTATTTGCTCTGTTTGGTTGGGTGGCCTATAGTATACAACTAGGGCAGGGGTCTGCAACCTTAAAGAACCATTTGGACTCATTTTCCACAGAAAAGAAAACACCGGGTGGGTGTGGCCAACTCGATGTCACTCACTTCTACCAGTCACATGACCCCCCCTAGCCACGCCTACCTAGCCAGTCAGTAGGGCAGAGAACCAGTTGTTAAAAAACACTGGGAACCACAAAACCCTTTTGACATCTCTTTCTTCCCCCTCCCTCCTTCCCTCCCCATCTCTCTGTATCTCTCTGTCTCTACTCTGGCCGCTTCTCCATCCCTCGCCGTCGCCCTTACCTTCACAGGTCAGGCGAGGAGTGACTGGGAGGGGAGGGCGAGGCCAGCCAGTGGTGGGATCACCCGACAGGGAGACATAGCAGAGGGCCCAAAGAGCCGCATGTGGCTCCGGAGCCGCAGGTTGCCGACACCCGAACTAGAGCAATGTCATTCCTCCCCATCCCTTTTATGTTGACCCAAATGCATTCAAGACAGTTTTCATCATTGTTGTGCTCTATTTCTGTAGAGATGCAGTTATTTCTTCAATATAGTGCAACTCCATCTCCTCTTTTATTTGATCTGTTCCTTTTAAATAATTTAAATCCCTCTAGTTGTATGTTCCATTTGTGGGTTTCATCCCACCAAGTTTCCATAATGGCAACAATATCCTATCCACCCTCATTTACTTGAATTGCTAATTGTCTTCAGTCTGCGTGTTACCAAAGTATGTGTGTGTGAGAGAGAGGGGGGGGGAGATCCTGCTACAGCACACAGTTGCTAACCACAAATGTTCAGATCTCCTTTTCATCAAAAGTGAAAGGGGAAGTTCTTATTTTGGGCAATGATTTAGCTCCAATGCCAACCCAGATGCTGGTGGTTGAATTCTGTAAGTTGTCATCTTTACATCTTAAAGTGGTTGACATTGACCTCAAGTAGCATGTTGCACCTCTCCTTTTGAAAAATAGAAACAGCAATTGTGAACAAAGATCCTTGTTCTTCCTCAGGTTAACAATGAAAAAAGAAAAAATGAACAGGGTAATTTAGGGGTTGTTTTTTTTTTGGCAATCAGCAAAAAAAATTTGCATCTTCATTCAGGAACTTTGTCCCATTTTCATTCTGTTTCACAAAAGGGGAAGAATTTTGGACATGGGATTGACTTAGAGGCATGGCAAACATTATGGACTTATAATTATAAAACAACAATGTCTACGGCATATAAAGAGAATTTGTATAAGATGTTTTACAGGTGGCACCTACCTCCGACAAGAATTGCTAGAATGTTCAAGGACAAATCTGAAAAATGCTGGAAGTGCCATCAGACTCCTGGATCATATTATCATATGTGGTGGACATGTCGGGAAGCTAAAAGATACTGGCCTAAAATACACACATGGTTGGAAAAAATGATTAAAAAACATATCGATTTCAAGCCAGAAGTCTTTCTATTAGGGATCATGCCAGAAATATATAGTAGAGAATTGAGATATTTGATGGTGAATGTTATAACAGCAGCCAGGATTGTATTTGCTAAAAATTGGAAAAATGAGAAATTACCTTTGTAAGAAGAAATTATTAGGAAAATAATGGAATGTGCAGAAATGAGCAAATTGACATTTGAAATTAGAAAACAGGAAGATAAACAATATTATAAAATATGGGATTTATTTTACCAATGGTTAGAAGGAAAGATGTGTTAGAAAAGATCTAAGAAGGGTCATTATTAAGTGAAATATTAATTGAATTGATTTAGAATGATGGAATGAATGATGTTATAATTTGTGGGAATTTATATGAAATGAGAGAATGAAAGGTTATAGCCATTGGTTAATTAAAGGATTAGATACCAGATGGATGCAATGTAATGTACCACTTTATAATGCCTTGGTAAGGCCACACTTGGAATAGTGCATCCAGTTTTGGTCGCCACGATGTAAAAAAGATGCTGAGACTCTAGAAAAAGTGCAGAGAAGAGCAACAAAGATGATTAGGGGACTGGAGGATAAAACATATGAAGAACGGTTCCAGGAACTGGGTATGTCTAGTTTAACAAAAAGAAGGACTAGGGGAGACATGATAGCTGTGTTCCAATATCTCAGGGGCTGCCACAAAGAAGAGGGAGTCGGGCTGTTCTCCAAAGCACCTGAGGGTAGAACAAGAAGCAATGGGTGGAAACTGATCAAAGAAAGAAGCAACTTAGAACTAAGGAGAAATTTCCTGACAGTTAGAACAATTAATAAGTGGAACGACTTGCCTTCAGAAGTTGTGAATGCTCCAACACTGGAAATTTTTAAGAAAATGTTGGATAACCATCTGACTGAGATGGTGTAGGGTTTCCTGCCTGGGCAGGGGGTTGGACTAGAAGGCCTCCAAGGTCCCTTCCAACTCTGATGTTATGTTATGTTATGTTATGTTATGTTATGTTATGTTATGTTATGTTATGTTATGTTATGTTATGTTATGTTAATGCTAGATGGATTAAAGAGATTTTTACATTGAAATTGCACAAGGGATGTATTACTACCCCACTGTAATTGGATTGAAGATGTTTTTATGTTTGTTTGTTTTAAAAAAAAATTCTAAAAAAAAAATGTTCAGATCTTCTTTTCACCAAAAGTGAAAGGGGAAGGTCTTATTTTGGCCAATGATTTAGCTCAATGGCCAACCCAGATGCTGGCGGTTGAATTCTGCATCCTCACATCTTAAAGTGGTTGAGAAACAATGACCTCAAGTACCATGTTGCGCCTCTCCTTTTGAAAAATAGAAACAGCAAGTGTGAACAAAGATCCTTGTTCCTCCTCAGGTTAACAATGAAAAAAGAAAAAAAAAATAGGGTAATTTGGGGGCAGGGGAGGGGAGGGTTGGCAGTCAGCAAAAAAATTTGCATCTTCATTCAGGAACTTTGTCCCATTTTGATTCTGTTTCACTTTTGGTATCCACCCTAACAGAACATTTTTTGCACTCCTAAATGGCAGGGGGGGGTTGGGGTGTTTCTGGAATGCTGACACTAAATAAATATTACTTATTTATTGCACTTAATGGCTGCCATTGTTTTATTGTTCTTGTCGTTTCCTGGAAGGTTTCTAAAATGTTATTTTAAATGCATACTGTAAGAAGGAAGGCTGTGGAATTCTTACTGGCGTATGTACTCGGTTTCTTTCTGGCAGACTATTTATTCCAGGATTAAGTGACATGAGGGCCATGATGTAGCAGAGGGAAGTTTGGTTCAGCTGCTTGTGGGATTTTATAACCCACACAAAATACTTTGCCGGCTAGAAGGACAAGAAATAAATCTAAGCCAGCGCTTTGCGGCCGTTAGTTTCATTTTATTCAAGCCATTTTCCCATCTCTACCTGCAAGACAGGAAAAGAGGGTGAAGGAAGTTGAAGAACAATGTCAGATTGACATTAATGTGAACCTGCTCTAATCTTGATTGCAGAAAATATGACTGCAGTAACAGAGTTGTTAGGGACGCGGCGGCTCAAGGGGCTAGGACGTTGAGCTTGTCGATCGAAAGGTCGGCAGCTCAGCGGTTCAAATCCCTGGTGCTGCCGTGTAACGGGGTGAGCTCCCGTTACTTGTCCCAGCTTCTGCCAACCTAGCAGTTTCGAAAGCACCTAAAAATACAAGTAGAAAAAATAGGGACCACCTTTGGTGGGAAGGTAACAGCGTTCCATGCGCCTTTGGCGTTGAGTCATGCCGGCCACAGGACCATGGAGACGTCTTCGAACAGCGCTGGCTCTTTGGCTTTGTAACGGAGATGATAACGTATGAGTTGGCAACGACTAGCTGAGTCGGCAACTACTAGCACGTATGTGTGGTCTCTTCCCAAAATCCCCAAAGCTTTAACCAAAGACTATCTACTATTGACCTCACACCATTCCTAAGTGGTCTATAATGGGCGTGCATAAGAGCACCAACGTGCCTACCGTTCCTGTCCTAATGTTCCCTTTGATTGTATCCAATTTCGTATAATTATTACATACTTATCCTTATATATATGCTTATATATCGTATAGTTATTTCATGCTTATGCCTATATATACTGTTGTGACAAATAAATAAATAAATAAAATAAAAAAGATTAAGGAATATCTTTGTCAACAAGATATTTTTATTTCCGGGATGTTTTCCAACTCAACGAAGTTCAATTCTCCAGTGCTAGAATTCTCTGGAGGTTTCCCACCCTCTCTGCAGTGTTCAGATCAGTGGTTTCTTCTTTTTCCATTCCAAACTTGGCAACTTTAAGATGTGTGGATTTCAGCTGCCAGAAAACCCCAGCCAGCAATTTAGCGATCGAGCGATTTGAAATTGTGATCACTAATCTCTGGTTTTCCAAGCTTGCACAAGACGTTTAAGAATACAATGGTATCTCAGTTGCAAATATTCCCAGATATTGCTGGCTATTTACATTCATTCCAATCCTATTACAAAGTAGGTTCAGAGTCAGAACAGAATAAAGGGGGTGGTATGGTGGAGGGGAGGGGGGGAAGGGACATGGTGGCTCAGTGGCTAAGATGCTGAGCTTGTCGATCAGAAGGTCAGCAGTTCAGCGGTTCAAATCCTTAGCGCCGCATAACGGAGTGAGCTCCTGTTACCCATCCCAGCTTCTGCCAAACTAGCAGTTTGAAAGCATGTAAAAAATGCAAGTAGAAAAATAGGGACCACCTTTGGTGGGAAGGTAACAACGTTCCCTGTGCCTTTGGCATTTAGTCATGCCGGCCAAATAACCATGGAGACGTCTTCGGCTTTCTAAATTGGCTAATCCCAAAATTTCAAGCCTGGTGGCATAAGGTTGTGAGCAGACAAGTGGAGGATTCTTCTCGTGAAATATCTCTGGACTTAATGTCTGATATACAATGCGGGTTTCAGACGAATGAGCTGTATTCGAGAATTGGTCTAGCAAAAGTTTTGTATGCCCTAGTTTGCAGTACAATATTATACTGGAGAAGAAGCTTCACAAGATTAGGTTGTCGACTCTTAATGCCTTTTTGGCAATGTTGTTGTAGTGAGCTCTGGCACTTAGATCATTTGAGATAAGTACTCCAAGGTCCTTGACCGAATGAGGGTCATCTATAAGGTCATGTCCATCTAATTTGTATTTTATGTTTTGATTTCTTTTTGCCAATGTGCAAAACAGAGCATTTGTTGGTTGAGATTTGGAGTTGCCAGTTGTTTGACCATTCTGACACATAGTCAAGGTCTCTTTGTACGGTAGCAGCATTGTCCGTGGTGTTTAATAGTTTTACATCATCAATGAAGAGAACACAGTTGCTTATGATATGATAGCAAAGGTCATTTATGTAAAATATAAAGAGTGTGGATCCTAAAACGCTACCTTGGGGGACACCGCTGTTAACAGGTGCAGGGTTTGATAGGATGTTCCCTATTTTGACTCCTTCGACAGGAACGCAGCTATCCACTTATGCAGGGATCCAGAAATGCCATAAGATTTGAGTTTTAAAAGTAGTTTGTCCTGTACCACTGAATCAAAGGCTTTGCAGATGTCTATGTAAATTGCATCTATTGCTTTACCCTGGTCAAGTTGTGTTGTCCATATGTTTTTGCAGCATAAGAGTTGCAGATTAAAGGACAAATTTTTCCTGAAACCAAACTACTTGTTAGAGAGTAGGTTGTTTGACTCTAAGTGGAGGGGGATTGCTTTATGATTGATACCATGACTTTGCAGGTGACGCAACACAATGAGATTGGTCTGTAATTTTCAACTAGGGTGGGGTCACTCTTTTTGAAGATAGGGATGACTGTGACTAGTGACCATAGTTTAGACAAGCAGCTGGTTCTGAAAGATTTTCATAGATTTTGCTTAGAGGTTCTGCTATGGAAGTGGAAAGCTTTTTTTAAATCAAGTTTTTATTATTATTGTTATTATTTTTAATTTATACATACCATTGTGTGAATGGCGCGATGTTTGAGTGTCATACATTTCAATACATATAAACACATTCCCTGTTATTACATTCCATTTTCCTTATTTCATATTATTTACTCCTACCTTTTGCACAAAATTTTAATTTTCATATAAATATTAGCTAGTATGCAATAACATCTAAACCGATGTGCTTTAGCATCTGTATTAACTTCTATTATAGTTTCAATAGTATAACCCTCAAGAAAAAAAAATACGAAATTGTCCGTTTTCTTTTCTCTTGTACACCACATTTCACCCATTTTTACAACATCCCTCTTCTTTCCTCTTCTTTCTCCTCCCTCTCATCTCTACTCCCCTCTCCTTTAATCTCTTTCCCTCCTTCCTTCTCCTCTCCTTCCCTTTCTCCTTCTCTCCTTCTCCTGTCCCCTCTCTATTTCCCCTCTCTCTTCTTCTCCGCTTCCATCTCCTTCCCTTTCTACTCTTCTCCTCCCCTCCACTCTCCCCTTTCCCCCTTTCTACTCTTACTCTTTCTCCTCTCCTCTCCTCTCCTCTCCTCTCCTCTCCTCTCCTCTCCTCTCCTCTCCTCTCCTCTCCTCTCCTCTCCTCTCCTCTCCTCTCCTCTCCTCTCCTCTCTGTCAAGGTTCCAGAAAAACCTCTTCTGTAATAAAAAAACTCAGAAGCCATTGTTTTTTCAGAGTTCTTTACTAGCATGTGGAAACTGGCACACAATGAGTGAAATTCCAAAACTGAATTTCCGGATTCTTTTCCCAGTTATACAAACCCCAAGAGTCCCACCCCCCTAACCCCTTTGATGGTCACATGGTCCCATGTTCTCCCAGTTCATTCAAATATCTTCTTGCCACTCTTCCTGCAGATGTGAACACCATCCGACCTTGACCGCTTGAAGAATGTTAACATACCCCTCAACCCCCCTTCTTCCCCTCAGGGGAAAAATGTGGCAGCGTCTGGAACCCTAAAGTCTAGTATGGTTTCCAGGCCTGACAGGCATCCCCCCTTGGAAAAGAAGCTATATCCTAGGAAAGAAGGACACTCTCCTCTCCTCTCCTCTCCTCTCCTCTCCTCTCCTACTCCCTTGAAGTGGAAAGCTTTTTTAAGAAATAGGCACATAATCCATCAGGGCCAATAGATAGAGATGGTTTTAGGCTGTGTTTGAGTTCTAGTGCCTTTTCAATGTTCTCGTCTGTAAAATCGATATGTAGTAGATCGTTGTAATTAGTTGTGGTATGACTAGGAAATTTTGGGCATTGCTGTTTACACAAGACTGAACCGAAAAACGTGTTGAAGAGTTTGGAACTCCCAACCGTTAGGAAACTTTCTCTTTCACTTGTGGTCATGCGCTCTTTCCTTTCCCAGGGTTTGAGGGCAAGTGTTAAAAAGTAGCACGTGAAATGTTCTGCTCTTGTCATTTTGGAGAAATAGAAACTAGAGAATATGCTCATTTCCTTCTTTCTTCTTGTTTTTGAGGCATGCACACCAGATTTCGCTTCTCTCTCACTAGCAGATCTGATTGAGCAAGTTTGGCCTAAGCCCAGAGGCTGTTTGAAAATGAATTGAGGTTACTGCACCCTTTTGGACCTCAGGGACCACCAAGTTCATAGTTTTAAATCCCACGGACCACTAATATGAATCCAGCGCGCTGCTTGCTGAAGCGCCTGGACTCCCAGTGACGGGATGAGGTCTTTCAGGCACTTTTCCTCCTCTCCCTTTCGTTCTTTCTTCCCCCCTCCCCTCTCTCTCCCAATCTTTCTCTCTCATTCTCTCATCTCTCTTTCTCTCTCTCTCTCCCCCTTTCTCTCTCATTCTTTCTCTCTCTCTCTCTTTCCCTCTCTCTTTCTCTCTTTCTCTCTTTCTTCCCCTCTCTCTCCCACTCACTCTTTCATCTCTCTCCCCCTTTTTCTCTTTCTTTTTCTCTCCCCCCTCTTTCTCTCTCTCCCACTCATTCTCTCTCTTTCTCTCATCTCTCTGTCTCTCCCCCTTTCTCTTATTCTTTCTCTCTCTTTCTCCCCTCTCCCCTCTATCTCCCACTCACTCTCATTCTCTCATCTTTCTCTCTCTCTCTTCATTCATTCTTCTCTCTTCTCTCTCTCTCCCTCTCTCATTCTCTCTTCTCTCTCCCACTCATTCTCTCTTTCTCTCATCTCTCTCTCTCTCCCCTTTCTCTTATTCTTTCTCTCTCTCTTTCTCCCCTCCTCTATCTCCCACTCACTCTCATTCTCTCATCTTTCTCTCTCTCTCTCTTTCATTCATTCTTCTCTCTCTCTCTCTTTCCTCTCTCTTTCTCTCTTTCTCCCCTCTCTCCCACTCACTCTCTCATCTTTCTCCCCTTTCTCTCTCATTTTCTCTCCCCTTTCTCTCTCCACTCATTCTCTCTCTTCTCTCATCTCTCTCTCTCTCCCCTTTCTCTTATTCTTTCTCTCTCTCTTTCTCCCCTCTCCCCTCTCTCTCCACTCACTCTCTCATTCTCTCATCTTTCTCTCTCTCTTTCATTCATTCTTCTCTCTCTCTCTCTCCCCCTCTCTCATTCTCTCTTTCTCTCTCCCTCTCATTCTCCCACTCATTCTCTTTCTCTCTCTCCCACTCATTCTCTCTCCCTCTCGCTCCCCCACTCTTTCTCTCATTCTCTCTTTCTCTCCCCCCTCTCTCTCTCCCACTTTCTTTCTCTCATTCTGATTCTCTCACTCTCTGATTCTCTCTCTGATTCTCTCTCTCTCTCTCATTCTCTTTCTCATTCTCTCTCTTTCATTCTGTCTGTTTTTCTCTATTTCATTTTGCGCAGCATCACCATTCCGCCTCAGTATATTTGCCCAACCGGTGGAGCAAAGCAGCCCTCGTCTCCTGCTGCTTGGGACTCAGAGCTGTAAATGGTGACTGGTCCAGGGAGCATCCAGATTTTGCTTTCTATTGCGGATGCCAAATCGGCCCCCTGCAAGCTCTCATCTCTTGAGAAGCGCTCACTGAAGCGACATGGGAAACTTCGGCCGGGCTCCTCAAGAGATGAGAGCTTGCAGTGGGCCAGTCTGGCATCCGCAATGAAGAGCAAAATCTGGCTGCTCCCCTGATCAGATGCCATTTACTGCTCCGAGTCCCAAGCAGCAGGAGACGAGGGCTGCTTTGCGCCACCGGCTGGGCAAATATACCAAGGTGGAATGCTGATGCTGCGCAAGTGCAAATAGTGCTTTGCTCTCACAGATTCCAGCCATCGCAATCGCTGCTTTGGCCCGCTTGCACCGCAGTTCCTCCACCAAGCTGCACTGGCAAAAATGCAAACATTTTTCCACAGATCACCAAAATTTTCTCGTGGACCACTAGGGGTCCGCAGATCACCAGACCATGGCCACAGACTCCAAGACAAAACTCAAGATTTAAATCTTCAAGCCTTTGCGAAACCCCTGTGGTTACATTGTGGGTCCCCACAGGTTGAGAACCACTGCCCTACACCATTTCAGACCAATGGTTGTCCAGTCTCGTCTTAGCAGCCTCTAGTGACGGAGCACCCACAATTTCTGGAGGCAAGTCGTTCCACTGGTTAATTGTTCTCACTGTCAGGAAATTTCTCTTTAGTTCTAGGTTGGTTCTCTCCTTGACTGGTTTCCATCCATTGCTTCTTGTCCTATCTTCAGGTGCTTTGGAGAATAGGTTGACCCCCTCTTCTCTTAAGAGAGAATGAATGACCCAAGTTGGCCTCATGCCTAAGGCATGGCTAGAAGTCACAGTCTCTTGATTTCTAGCTTGACACCTTAAACCAAGACTGGGTCAATCTCAACCCTTCAAGACAGTCCAGGCAAGAGACCAAAACCATGAGTAGGGACACTATCTATATTTTAAGGTTATAATACCAGACACCTACAAATCTGACATCTGCATTTTTCCCTGCCTTTACTTTCCAGAGAACCAAGAAGGGTTCCTTCTGAGATACTTTGTTCACTCACTTCCCTCCTTTGGAAGTGAGGTTCCATCTATTAAATCATTGCCTAGACTGCAGCTGTTCCGCCTGTCTATCAAGGTTATTCTCACATCCCATTGTATTCTCACACAATTCCTGAGATATTGTTGTTTGAACCCCGGCTTGCTTTTTCAGGTGGATGGAGGAGCTCACAAAAGCAAATAGGGAATTTGGGGGAGGGAGATGACGTCCTGCCTTTGCTACCTCGTGGCACAGACATCAACGAATCAAAAAGTCACAACAGTATCCATAGCCATATGAACAAAGGAGCTCCTCTTTTATAACGCATCTAGGACTTTCCATGACTGCAGATACCATTTTGACTTTTCAGGACCCCACCTCTGGTAGATGCTCCACCTTTGGGACCATTATACATAGACAAATCCAAGCTACATCCAGATCATCCTGCCAGCTTGGTGTTGTCTGCAATATTTGATGAGTTCCCTTCCTATCCCTTCGTTCCCAATCATTGATGAAGAAATTATTGAAGGTATCTGTTGAACTGCTTAAGGTGAAGATTAAATTAGCACCTCTTTCTTTCAAAGCAAAGAAATAACCTACAGCAATCATTGACTCTTGCTTGATCTCGGGTCATGGGTCAACCTCTCACGCTCATGAACAGAACAACTCAGAATATGTAGGGCAAAGTGGAAAGTACCAGTATCTCCATCCTTTGGCATTTCACTTAAAGTTCTATGCAAATGGTTTTCCGACATTACCCACCAAAGTTCTGAGCAGGATGGAGAATTTCTCCAGGAGAATGAGAGTGCTTTCTTCAAACTAGATCAGTGGTTCTCAACCCTTTATAATGCTGCGACCCCTTTAATTCCCCACGATGTGGCGACCCCTTTTTAATACAATTCCCCACAATGTGGCGACCCCCAACCATAAAATTATTTTCGTTTTGAATTTATCGTGCCTGAAGCCGTATTGGCTAGCGATCGGAACTGCTTGCGATTGCCTTGAGGACGGAGGCATTAAAGCGGAGACTCCTCCCCTATTAAGTTTATCGCGCCTGAAGCCAGATTAGGTTAGTGATTGGGAGTGATTGCAGCTGGCTTGAGAGGGAGACATCAGAGCAAAGATTTCTCTCTTTTTTAATTCATTGGGCCTGAAGCCGAATTCGGCTAGCGATTTGAAGAGCCTGCAGCTGGCTTGTGGAGTCAACCATTGGAGCGCGATTCTTCGACTCGCAAGTATATTTCCCATATTTCCGATGGTCTTAGGCGACCCCTGGCAAATTGTCATTCAACCCCCAATGGGGTCCCGACCCACAGGTTGAGAACCGCTGAACTAGATGAAAGATGAAGATGAAGCTTCCTTGTGATGTTTGAATGAACCAAGGAGGCCAATGTGAATTAATGCTTATGCCAACATAAGCAACTTGATACTAACTTAAGCTGTTACCAGACAAGAAAAAACTGGAAGCTTGCAGAGTGGAGCTTGTTAATTTTCTCTCTGTGTGTGTGTGTGTGTGAGCGCCAGTGGTGGGTATTACTTACCTTTGCTACCGGTTCACAATTTTGACCGCACACACATGCACCACTTCTGCGTATGCGCAGACCGTCTGTGATGACATCCAAGTGGTTAGGCAGAGCCTCATGCCACTGCTACAACCGGTTCGCACAAACCGGGATGAACCGGTAGAAAACTACCACTGGTGTACGCACACATCTGTGTCTCTTTGTCTCTCTCTCTCTGTGTGTGTGTGTTTAATGCTTTTGAACCAGCTCAACTAGATATGTTCACAAAGCTTTCTTCTCTCAAGAAAACTCCAGGGTTGTAGACTAAACTGGAAGAAAAAAATAAGCAATGCATAGAGTTGCCTTCAGGATTGAGATGGCACCCATAGAATAAAAGAAAATAAAAAGCTGAATGAATAAAAAAAATAACATAAAATAGCTTTCTTCAAACACACATTCAAGGCGGCTGATTGTATTTCTGTTGGCTTAACTGGTTTCCATTTAAAATTTAACACATTAAATTTAGACACATACGCATAACATCCAAGATCCCGCCTGATCAGCTGGAGAGGACATACTGGCCAAGAAAAAGGAGACAATTTCTTGGGTGGAAGGAAGAGCTTTAGAAGAGAAGCTTCATCAGGAGGAGCCCAAGGAATGCTGGGAAGAAGGGTACAAGGTGGAATGCAAAGGAAAAAAGGACTTTGCCGCAGATAACGTCTTGAATGACAGATCCAACTAGAAGGCCAGACAAATTATCTGTTATGTTGAGCGGCTGGCCAGATAAATACTTCCCTTTTAGACTTTCATAATGCTTGCAATCATCTATACTGCTGCAACGTTTCATGCTGGCAGGAATTTTTACCGCTGGAAGAAAAGAGAAAAACCAGTGATCAAAGCCATCACTCGAACTTGAAGGAATTGCTCCACCCACTCCAGTACAGGTTTCCACTCCTATCTACATGACCAGGCTCAAATTATCCTACATCTGCCACCGACAAGGCTAGCAAAGATGTTAAAAAGCATGTCTGCTAAATGTTGGAAATGTAACCTGATGTTGGGTTCCTACTATCATATGTGGTAGACATGCCCGAAGGCAAAAAACAACAACAACAACAACAACCCCCCCCCAAAAAAAACCAAATTGGGTGAAAATACACACATGGTTAGAGAAAATGTTAAAGGCAACATATAGATTTAAAGCAAGAAATATTTGTATATATACACACAGCACTGGAAGAATGAGAAAATCCCTACAGGCAAAAATATAATTTAAAAAATATTAGAATGTGAAGAAATGGATAGGTTAACACTAAAGATAAAAGACAAAGAAGATGCAGAATATTTTTTAACATGAGATTTGTTCTATCAATGGTTAGATAATAGAGGTAGAAGTTACAAGTTGAAAGATTATTAATATGTATAAATAAACAATATTGTTACTACTATTACTATGTTTAAGTAAATTGACCAGACAATACTCTGTTTACCAAGCACTAATGTATGTTAAAGAAAAATGTACCGTATTTTTCAGAGTATAAGACGCACCTTTTCCCCCCAAAACGGAGGGTAAAAATCTGGGTGCGTCTTACTCTGAATGTAGCCCAGCTTCTCAAATGGAGGTTTCAGAGGCTGAAAAAAGCATCAGAAATGGAGCTTCAGAAAAAAAGCCCCACACAGAGCTTCAGAGGCATTTTTTCTGAAGCTGTTTCGGAGCCTTTCAGAGGCAGAAAAAAAGTTTTTTCTGAAATGGAGTTTCAGAATTTCAGAGGCAGAAAAAAAAAAAGCAAGGCACAGAGCTCACAACCAAGAAACCTTTTGTGTCTGCGCCCCCCGAGCCGGGGCCCCTGCCAGAAAGTGACTCGGAAAGTGAGGGGGAAGGGCCATCAGGACTTACCTCTGGAGCACCGGCTTCCCTGGCTCAGCTCCAGGAGCCAGAGGCAGGCCAGGTGGAGGAGATAACAAGGCCTCCATCCCCTGATTCTTTCCCCCCCAGGCCACGCCTCCAGACCCGGCTGATGGCAATCAGGCCTGGCTGGACCCTAAGTTTCGTAGGCAGGAGAGGCGGGAACAACAGAAGCAAGGGTGGGGCAGACCTAGGAAGTGCTGAGTCATGGAGCCACACCCCACAGGATATAAAAGCAGCAAGGGCTGCTATACCACTTCGTGGCAAGCAAATCAACTGCTTAGAGGGAGAATTAGAGCTGAAGTCCTGTTTGTTCCTGGTTTCCTGGCTGACTCATCAGCATCAAGAGAGATAACAGAGACACTTGGCAGACGCTCGCTAGTTTGCTGCCAGAGCTGATAGTTGCTGGCTAATTAAGTCATCGCTCATGTCTCCCAAACTGCGGAGGGGGACAGAACAAACCTGTTGCTAAAATTCACCTCTGGGAACAGCTGACTGGGGGTATTCCGGGAGGCCAATCCACCTGCCAATCAGCTTTTTTCTTATATTCCTCCCCAAAAACTAAAGTGCGTCTTATACGCTGAAAAATACGGTATAAATATTTTTCTTAAAAAAACAAATGATCCTACATCAGACACATTATATGAAGACCCAGCTCTCTGGAGAAGGCCATAAATCTGGGTAAATCAGAAGAAAAGAGAAGAAGAGAACAACCAGCATCAAGGTGGATGAGCTTGGTTTCAGTGGTGATGGGGTCACTGTTGGACGACCTCAAGGACCATCACCAACCTGATGGGGAAATGTTCAATCAGACTTATGTAGCTTGGAAAACTCGTGTTACTTATTTCCTTGTTGGGAAAAATTGGACTATTCTTACTCACTTGTATTAATTTCAGTTATCAAAAACATGCAGACACTGTTCTTATGAGCACATACTTTTCTTGGACCAGAACAATTTGAAGTAGTTGATACACAATATTCACACCTCAAGGAACTACCTGGAAAGGAGGGAAAAGTAGGTGGAGCTAAAAAAATATAAGAATATATATACATATATACACATATATACATTCACACATACATGTATATGTATGTATATACATACATACATATGTGTATGTATGTATATACACACACACACACACACACACGTTTCCCCAAAAATAAGACCCCGTCTTATATTGTTTTGAACCCAGAAATAAGCGCTTGCCCTAATTTTCGGGGTGGTCTTACTATTTTGGGGCACGTGGAGGAAACAAGAGGAAATGGGGACCGGCTGCGCATGCTTTTAAATATTTTCGGAGAGGGTTTATTTTTGGGGGGGGGCTTATTTTAGCGCATGCACTCAAAAACCCAGTTGGGTTTTTTTTATATATATATATATATATATATTTTCTGAGGTTTTCGCGGGTGTTTGTATGTAGATCTTTGGTTATTCGGGTTTTCTCCTGCATAAAATTGGAAGTGTCTTGGCAACGTTTCAACGAAATCCCATTCGTCATCATCAGGCTAGGTGTTTACAGCTTAGTGCTTCTAGAAAGCTGCCATCACACATTTCTAGAAGCACTTATATAATAAGGAGTGGTAGTGGCGCAGTGGTTAGAATGCAGTATTGCAGGCTAATTCTGCAGACTCTCGACTGCCAGGAGTTCGGCAGTTCGATCGTGACCAGCTCAAAGTTGACTGAGCCTTCCATTCTTCCGAGGTCGGTAAAAGGAGGACCCAGATTGTTCGGTTGGCTCTGTAAAGCACTTAGAGAGGGCAGCAAAGCACTGAGAAACGGTATATAAATCTAAGTGCTATTGATAATATAAGATAGGGAGGATGTTGTGGCCTGTTGGCTGCTAGCAGCTGAATCAGAATGAGGAGGAGGCATGGGAGTCAAGGTCAGCATCAAAGCAACCTGAGAGCTCTGAGCGGGAAGAGGGAATGGAGCTGTCAGAGAGAGAGAGAGACAGAGGCGGAGCCTTGGCTGTCTGTCAGCCCTCAGATGGAGAGCCAAGAGCCCCCAGATCTGGAGATGGCTGATGAGGAAGAGAAGGAACACCTAGGTCCAGTGCCTGACATGTGGATGTGCAAAAGGCAAAGGAGAGGAGAGCAGTGGAAATCTATGGGCAGGTCCTTGGGACGGAAAAACCACCACAGTTAGCAATGCCCCACCCTAGCTCTGGGAATAAAAGGCAGAGGCGGAGATGAATAGATGTGGCAGACAAGGGCCGTGGATAGCTCAGGCTGTTAGGAGCCTGTTATTAGAACACAATAGCCTGCAATTACTGCAGGTTCAAGCCCGGCCCAAGGTTGACTCAGCCTTCCATCCTTTATAAGGTAGGTAAAATGAGGACCCAGATTGTTGGGGGGGCAATAAGTTGACTTTGTAAATATACAAATAGAATGAGACTATTGCCTTATACACTGTAAGCCGCCCTGAGTCTTCGGAAAAGGGCGGGATATAAATGTAAATTTAAAAAAAAAATCATCTCCCAGCCAGACAGACTTGTTAGCCTGCATTGAGAGAGAAACTTTTTTGCCGAAGCTGCTGGTGCTCCTAATAAACGAATAAACGAATCATTTAAAGGGTTTCAGGACTCTCAACAGACTTAGCTAATGCTGGCAGCCAGTGGAGATATGGTGAGACACAATCACAGGTTAAATGAAGGTAAAATATGTTTCAGAGACAACGTTTAGCGGTACAGGAGGTACAGGAAGTATACACTGCTAACCTCTGGCAGGGAGAGGAAGGAATAAGAGAGAGGAAGTACAGCTTACACTGGAAACAAAAACAATTTGCATTTGTTGCTTTTGGAATCTGCCAAAATTCCTGGGGAAAGTAGCCAGTTAGAAATAGGAAGGAAGGAAGCTTGTTGCTTTCCTATATCAATCGGTTTTTTGTTTTAATAAAAATTATATACAGGTAGTCCTCAACTTACAACAGTTCGTTTAGTGACCATTTGCAGTTACGATGGCACTGAAAAAAACCCACTTATGACCATTTTTAATGCTTATGAACATTGGAGCATCCCCATGGTCATGTGATTTGCACCTACCCTCTGGAACGAACTTCCCCCCGGTTTGCGCCAAATATCTGACCTTCGGACCTTTCGCCGGGAATTAAAAACTTACTTATTTATCCAAGCGGGACTGGCCTGATTTTTAAATTCTTAAATTTTTAAATTTTAATTTTGTAATTTTATATGGGGTATTTTTAGGTTGGGTCAATTGACGGTTTTAATTCGGCCATTATCGAATATGTATTTTAAATTGATATTTTAACTTTGTATATTTTATTGTTTTTATGTATGGCTGTACACCGCCCTGAGTCCTTCGGGAGAAGGGCGGTATAAAAGTTTAAATAAATAAATAAATAAATAAATAATTTGGAAACTTGACCACTGATTTGTATTTATGACGGTCGCAGTGTCCCGGGCAGTGGTGAAATCTAAATTTTTTTACTACTGGTTCTGTGGGCGTGGCTTGGTGGGCGTGGCAGAAGAAGGATACTGCAAAATCTCCATTCCCACCCCACTCTGGGGTCAGCCAGAGGTGGTATTTGTCAATTCTCTGAATTACTCAAAATTTCCGCTACCGGTTCTCCGAAAGTTCTGTTACCGGTACTCTGAACTGCTCAAATTTTCCACTACCGGTTCTCCAAAACCTGTCAGAACCTGCTGGATTTCACCCCTGGTCCCGGGATCACGTGATCTCCTTTTGCGACCTTTTGACAATCAAAAGTCAACGTGGAAGCCAAATTCACTTAACAACCCT